>NW_022436942.1:79546554-79552085 GCF_009761245.1 Sapajus apella | reverse complement strand
TTTGAGACAGAGTCTCTTCAGGCGCCAGGCTGGGGTGCAGTGGCACAATCTCGGCTCACTGCAACCTCTGCCTCCTGTGCTCAAGCAATTCTCCTGCCTCATCCTCCGGAGTAGCTGGGACTACAGGCGCGCGCCACCACACCCAGCTAATTTTTGTATTTTTAGTGGAGACGGGGTTTCACCATGTTGGCCAGGATGGTCTGGATCTCTTGACCTCGTGATCCACCCACTCCGGTCTCCTAAAGTGCTGGGATTACAGGCATGAGCCACCGGTACTGGCTAATTTTTGTATTTTTGATAGAGATGGGGCTTCACCATGCTGGCCAGGCTAGTCTTCAACTCCTGGCCTCAAGTGATCTGCCTTCCTAGGCCTCCCAAAGTGCTGGGGTTACAGGTGTGAGCCACTGCGCCCGGCCTCAGGCTTTTACCATTTACAACAAATGTATGTATGTTGAGTAACATCAGAAGAGGTGGATGGCCAAGTGCGTTGGCTGTAATCCCAGTATTTTGGGAGGCAGAGGCAGGAGGATCCCCTGAGCCCAGGAATTCAAGATCAGCCTAGGCAACATAGGGAGAACGCTGTTCTCTACAAAAAATAGAAAAAATTAGCCGGGTGTGGTGGCATGTGCCTGTAGTCCCAGCTACTAAGGAGGCTGAGGCTAGAGGATCACCTGAGCCTGGGGAGGTCGAGGTGGCAGCGAGCCGTGATCCTGCCACTGCACTCCAGCCTGGACAACACAGAGAGAGCCTGTCTCCAAAAAAAGGGATTGGGGTGAGGGTAGGGGTGGGGGTGAGGGTGGCGGTGGGAGTGGGGGTAGGAGTGGAAGTGATCTTTTCATTGGCTCACTGCATGTGAGTGACCCTACAGCCTAGAAATACCAGAGAGGCTCATTGGAACGGGCTGGAAATCCACCCAGTTGACCAAAGGGCTTTGAAACTTTTATTGATTTGGAGGCTGACTCTCCTCTGAACTCAATTCCCTTTTGGCCGTTTGGCAGGGTCAACGAGACATTCCCTGGGTCGTTCCACGCGGCAGGAATTCAGGGAGCTCTCTACGTCTTCGTTTCCCCTCTCCCCCGCACAGTGCTGTTATCCAGCGGGGGGACCCAACGCACACTTAAGGCTCCAGCAAAGTCGGTGCCAAAAAGGGGAGAATGGGAAGAATATGCTCTATCTCACAAAAAGCATCCAAGTAGTCGTCTGGAAAAGCCAGAACTTCAATGGTGCATCCAGGCGGGCTGGGGATGGGAGAGGAACGCTTTCCTCCAGCCCTTAGGGCCGGCCCTGAGCAAGTGGTCAGTCGGGAGGTGGCTGCCGAAAGGGGCTCCCCCGAGTCGGTGGTGGCCCGAAAATTAGGCCGCATCCACCGCCCGGCGCCTAGCGCAGGGGCAGCAGCCGGGTCGCGAGGGGGTGCTCCGGGTGTTCCCGCTGGCTTGGGGAACTTTCCTAGGATCGGCCTGGCGGCGCCCTGCAATCCCCGCATTTGGCTAAACAAAGCGAGCGCTGCCGGAGCGGCCCGCTCGAGGGCGCCGCGGGAAGAACCTGGGCAGGTGCGCGCCGCTGGCGAGCGAGGACAAAGTTACGGCGCCCCCTCCCGCACTCTGCGCCCCGCCAGGCTCTCCCCGCCGCCGCCTCGGATCCTCGCGGCCGGGCCTCCCTTCCCCCGCTCTTCGCCTCCTCCTTTCTTCTCCCTGCCCGCCGCCTCGCCACTACTTTAGTCTTCGCAGGCTCTCGCCACCCCACTCCTCCCCGTCACGGGGTCGAGCGGGCGAGGGCGCGCAGGGGGCGGTGCGCGGCGGGCGCGGGCGGTTCCGCGCTCGGGTTTCCCGCGGCCGTGGCCAATCCCCGCGCTGCCCGGGGCGGCGTCGCGCCCCAGCGGAGCCGGGCGGCTCCTCCTGCCCCCGCCCCCCGCGCGCCCGCCACCCGGGGAGAGGAGAGGAGCGCGCGGCCGCGCAGAGCAAGCTGAGTTGAGTCGAGCCGAGCCGAGCCGGGGGCGCAGAGCGCGAGAGGCAGCGGCGGCGCGGAGCCCAGGTGAGCTGGCGGTAGTCGGGCCCAGGGCTGGGGACGCAGCCGCCGCGGCGCCGGGCGCCGGCTCCTTTTCCCTCTCAAGGCGGGGGACCGCCTTCTGCATGACACACAAAGCCCCGAAGCTGGCCTGGGGCTCCTAACGCCGAGGGACCCCACGTGCGCCACCCCACGCCCCGCCACGTGGAGGGACACGGTCCCCGACACCCCTTCCCCCGCGTCCTCAGGGCGCTCTGGGCCTCGGGATGGCCTCCTCAGCTGGGCCGCGCCCTGTCCGGGTGGCAGGGGCGGTCCTGGAGTTTGGAACCGCTGCCACTGGGGGCCGGGGCCGTCAGGGTTCGTGGAGGCGGCCGAGGCCCATCCCCTCGCGTTTGACAGGTGGGGAAACCTGGAGCGCTCCCGGGAAGAGAGGACCAGCGGACTTCGGGCACCCCCACGCCGCAGCCTGCCTATCTCGGGGCAAACCCAGGCCCTAGTGGCTTGGACACCAGGAGGCAGGACCCTAGGCCAGCAGTTGCGGGGACCTAGGGGACCTTTGGCTGTCTTCGGTCTGCCCTTTAACCACCCCCACCGCACCTCCTTTCTCAGCCGGAGCCTCACAGGCTTGGTCCTTCTGACCTAAATTCACCTCGGGGCTGCAGTATGCTGTGAATGCAGAGAGGTGTCCGCCTGACTCTCAGGGACGCTGGACCCAGCCCCTCTCAGCATTGGGGCTCGGTGCCTGGGGTGCCACCCCACCCAGCCTTGAGCTTTTCCTGGGTTTCCCCCAGCCCCTGCACTGCCCAGTTGAGGAAGTGGGGTGCTTCCACAGCTCTGCCAGCCGGCCCCCCGGCCGCTCTCACTTGGTGCCCCTCCTATCTCCCTCAGAAGGTTGAGGGGGAGGGATGGAGCTTTGGGGAGGGCATCTCAGTGCCATCAGCAAGAGAGGGGTACCTGGCCTCCACATGGGACCTGCAGTGTCCATCTTCCTAAAGGCAACTTTTACCTTCCCCAGCCTGGTGTTGGGAGTCCCCACGCAGGGGACAGAAACTTCAGGTGCCCTAGAGCTGTGCTGCCGTTAACCACTCCCCTCCCCTAGCTCTGCCTCCAGAGGAGAGAGAAGAGGATGGCTTTATGTCCCCATAAGCTCCTTTGTTCCTTGGAGGAGGCGGGGGCTGCAGTAAGGGGAGGGCTTTGGGGGAGTCAGCCGCCCTCTTCCCTAATCACCCCACAAAAACGTGCAGTTTCAGAATAAATAGTGTGCAGGACACGCAAATGCAGCTTTAGGGTGAGCCCCAGATCCCCTTCCAGACTGCGGCTCGTATACCGTTCCTGTGGAGGAAGCAGGCATTGTGATGAGGACGCGAAACACATTTTTGTAATGAAGAGTAACAACCATAATTTGATGAGCCCCTAACTTGGATAATAATAACACTTACTTGTTTTTTTATTTATTGAGAGTGAGTCTCGCTCTGTTGCCCAGGCTGGAGTGTAGCGGCATGATCTCGGCTCCCGGGTTCAAGCGATTCTCATGCCTCAGACTTCCCAGTAGCTGGGACTACAGGCACCCGCCGCCACGCCTGGCTAATTTTTGTATTTTTAGTAGAGACAGGGTTTCTCCACGTTGGCCAGGCTGGTTTTGAACTTCTGACCTCAAGCGATCCACTTACCTCAGCCTCCCAAAGTGCTGGGATTATAGGCATGAGCCACCTGCCAGCCCTAGACAATAATAATAACAATGTTAACAACTAACATCTATTGAGTTCTTGCTGTGTGCCAGATTCTGTACTGTTTTGCGTGCATTATCTCATTTAATGCCTACCAAATCCTACAAAGCAGGGAATTTTAGCCCTATTGTAGAGATTAGGAGATTGAGGTTTAGAGAAATCCTGCAGTGTTGCTAGGATTTAGCCCCATTTTATGGAAGGGCTCAGAGAAGTTGAGCAACTTGCCCAGGGTCACACAGCCAATGCAGGCATGTCAGGCCTTAGAACCTTTGTGCTTTGCCACCTGTTCTAGAGCAGAGGCCCTTGCAAGGCTGCCCTCAGCTACTTGAGGAGCCCAGGTGCTTGTTTGGTTTTCTCACTAAATCACTGTTTGCCGATGCAGCTCTATGCAGGGTCTGTAGTACTGCCCGTCCTGAGACTTGCCTAGTGGGCTGGCAAATATAGTCACTAATAACCACGCACTAGTTCTCATGGGGGTGGCCCCACCCTCCTGACAAGGATTTGGAAAAGTGTGTTTGGTTGTCAAAATGATGCTAAGTCCGTCACTGTGAATGCATAAACTCTTCAAAAAAAAATGATGCTAAGCACTCTTGGCTTTTAGCGGGCAGGACCCAGGGATGCCCGCTAAAGTGTCCAGGGCCACGACATAAAGCATCACCCTGCTCAAATGCCAGAAGCGCCACTGCTGAAGAAAAACATAAGAAATGAGTCCTGTTGCAATGGTAGGAGCAGAGGGCATTGAGGGTTCTGGAGAAATCTCAGGCTGGTGTGAATCTGGAGGCCCCCTGAAGGAGGTGTCATTTGTGCAGAGCCTTTAAGGATGGGCCAGAAATCAGAGATTGGGTGGGAGTAGGAGGGGAAGGGCATAGGGCGGAATGACCTAGCAGAGGGAACTTTGTACAGTAGAAGGGGGTTTCCTCTTTGAGAACCTCATCCTAGATGGAAGATGAGTGGCCAGACACCACTCTCAGGGGAAAGGACCGGGCCAAGTGGGGTAGGCCAAGCGTGTTTTGAAGGCATTTTGGCCCCAATTTTTTTTTTTTTTTTTTTTGAGACGGAGTTTCACTCTTGTTAACCAGGCTAGAGTGCAACGGCGCGATCTCGGCTCACTGCAACCTCCACCTCCTGGGTTCAAGCAATTTTTCTGCCTCAGCCTCCTGAGTAGCTGGGATTACAGGCATGCGCCACTATGCCCAGCTAATTTTTTGTATTTTTAGTAGAGACGGGGTTTCACTATGTTGACCAGGATGGTCTCTATCTCTTGACCTCGTGATCCACCCGCCTCTGCCTCCCAAAGTGCTGGGATTATAGGCTGGCCCAAATTTTAACATGGGCCACAGAATCACCATTATTCTATCAACTCATTGTATGGAAGGGCTCAGAGAGGCTGAGTAATTTGCAGAGGGTCACCTGTGACCTTCCCTCCTCAGCATGCTTTCTTCTTGTTGTTATGGCAAACGTTTCATTTCCTGATCCTGGGGATTTGGGGCAAATGATATTTCAGATTTTCCTTTAAATCAGAGCATCTTATATTGCTTTTTGTTTGTTTTGTTTTTTTGAGATGGATTTTCGCTCTTGTGTCCCAAGCTGGAGTACAATGGCACGATCTTGGCTCACTGCAACCTCCACCTCCCAGGTTCAAGCGATTCTTCTGCCTCAGCCTCCAGAGCAGCTGGCGTTACAGGCGCATGCTACCACGCCTGGCTAATTTTTTGTATTTTTAGTAGACACACGGTTTCACCATGTTGGCCAGGCTGGTCTCGAACTCCTGACCTCAGGTGATCCTCCTGCCTCGGCCTC
>NW_022436942.1:79526681-79541554 GCF_009761245.1 Sapajus apella | reverse complement strand
GCATGCCTGTAATTCCAGCTACTTGGGAGACTGAGGCAGGAGAATCGCTTGAACTGGGGAGGCAGAGGTTGCAGTGAGCCAAGATCATGCCACTGAACTCCAGCCTGGGTGAGAGTGAGACTCTGCCTTAAAAAAAAAAAAAAAAAAAAAAAGGAGGAGGGGAAGCCAAGGAAGAGAAGGTACATCAGGAAAGGATACAGACCCCAGAGGACCTTGAGCCTTGATTTTCTCATCTATGAAATGGAGCCTCCCACATCTACCTAGAGGGTGGCTATAGAGCTGATCTTCTATATGGAAGCCCCCAGTACACAGCTCAGCTCAAGGTAATTGTTCCCAAAAGATCACATCCTCCCTTCCTCTCTGCACTCTGCCTCCCCTGTCTGCAACACGGGGGGGAAAGGAGGGGTGTGGGGTGGGGGGGTTGGGTTCAGGAGCTGATCTTCCCTGGGCTTCCTCTCATGCCAGCTTTCCATTTCTGCTTTCTTGGCGGGTATTCCTGGAAAAGCTATCAGGACAGACTGGGCTGCCTCCACTCATGGCCACAGGGCCATGGCACTGTCTGTCTGGTTAGGTTTTCTCTACTTTGTGGATTTATTCACTTGGAAAAAAAGTCTCACAAAATATATAATAATAAAATCACATGGGGACCTGCATTTAACAAATCATGGCTGGGTGTAGTGGCTCACAACTGTAATCTCAACACCTTTGGATGCCAAGGCAGGAGGATCACTTGAGCCCAAGAGTTCAAGACTAGCCTAGACCTTGTCTCTACAAAAAAATTTAAAAATATTAGCCAGGCGTGGTGGTGCAGGCCTGTAGTCCCAGCTACTTGGGGGCCGAGGCAGGAGGATCTCTTGAGCCTGGGAGGTTGAGGCTGCAGTAAGCCATGATGGCACTACTGCATTTCAGCCTGGGCAACCCCATCTCAAAAACAAAACCAAAACAAACAAATAACCATCATAACTGAAAAGAATGGAACTGAATAAAATCTAGACTGTCCCTGAAAAATCACACTTGTAATGAAATGACCATGACTTGATCCAGGAGGCAATGGGTTTGTTTTATTTTGAGACGGAGTTTCGCTCTTGTTGCCCAGGCTGGAGTGCAGTCACACTGATCTTGGCTCACTGCAGCCTCCACCTCTGGGGTCCCAGCGATTCTCCTGTCTCAGCCCCTGGAGCAGCTGGGATTACAGGTGTGCGCTACCATGCCTGGCAATTTTTGTAATTTTAGTAGAGACAGGGTTTCACCATGTTGGCTAGTGTGGTCTCGAACTCCTGACCTCAAGTGATCCACCCACCTGGGCCTCCCAAAGTGCTGGGATTACAGGCATGAGTCACGGTGCCTGGCTGTGGCTCCTTATCCTGGCAAATTATGCTCATTTTCTGATGGAGTGGAGTCCACCTTCCCTGGGAGGTTATGGGATGGAAAGCATTTCCGAATAGTTTTTTGGTCTGAAAAATAAGATTTGGCATTACTATTTGTTTTCTACCCTGATTGGACCCCTTCCTCAACAAAACCAAAATAATAACAACAAAAAAGCCATCTTTAAAATGGTGTATATTCTGTTAGGTATTGGAGGGAAGACCCCTGGCTCCTGCTTTCCCTATCGGGGATGTTACTGATCAAAATGGGAAAGGGATGATTTTAGCTGCCCATATTTTCAGTTTCTGTGGTGTTTGTCATATTGCCACTGAATTTCTTTTTTCAATTATGAAACATTTTAAGCATAGGGAAAAGCCAAAGTTTTGTTTTGCTTTGTTTTTTTGAACTGGCTTGCTTTTTGGAAAGCTGGAAGGAGGCCCGGGAGGTGACGGAAACGGGGCAGAGCGGGGTGCCCTGGCTCTGTAGCCTCAACCCTTCACCCAGCCCACTCTTATGGTTGGGCAGGGGCGCTGGTGACAAGCTGTGCCCTGGGAACTGAGAAATACTGGGGCTTGGTTCCTGTCCCCCGAGAAGCTCCCAGGTGAGTGGCCTTTTGGAAAAGATGAACAATTCTGGCATCCTTTCCCTTTTGAAAAGGAACGAAAGAAAATGAGAAGATTCTGTTGTGCCCCCACCCCCACCCCACCCCACCCCATCCTGAAAGCTGCTGAGAAACTATTTTTATGTTGCCTCTTTTTATCCTGGTGGCTTCTGTAAATAGTTGAGAGACGGCAGTTGCCGAGATAAAAATGCTAATCCCAACCTGGAAAAGAGAGAGGGACGGTGGTCCTCAGAGGAGAGGCGGGTGGGAGTCAGCAGGGAGGCCACGGTGGTGCCCCTCTGCCCGTGCTTATGCATGAGGCAGGAACCCAGTGGGTGGGGAAGGAGGCCTGTGGGTGGTGCCTGAGAGAAGCTTCTGTTAGAGAAGTTTAAATGGGGAACTAGTGTTTTGCGGGGGCCAGGGTGCAGGGGGAGAGCACATTCCCTTTTCTGTTTTTGAAATGTGCTTTGGGGCATTGCCTTCAAGGCTTCTGGCAGAGAAATATTTCATTTAGGTTCATCCCAGACAGTGCTGCCCTCTGGGTCCAGGCGTGGGGACAGGTGGCCCCTCAGAGCTGTAGAGCTGGCTCCCTGCGCTCTTCTTGTCCCTCACCTGAGGAGGCTTGCAGCTAGATTTAGCATGATGTCCAAAAGGTGGGGAGGAGGGAGGGAGAAGGGTCGTGGGTGGCCCAGGCACACACCTGTGTGTTTGGAGCTGTCCCTCTCCATCTGTGATTTGCCAAGAGCATGCCGGAGTTGAAGTCTTTTTCTTGTTCGTTACAAACTGAAATTCCAGGTGTTTTCCAGCCTCTTCCTTCTGTTCCATGAACGATTGGGAAGGGTGCAGTGGGGAGAGGAAGGAAGGTGGTTTCTACCCTTTATTTCTAAATGCCTCCCTTCTAAACACACACCCAGAGTTACCCCCACATTCATAACTTCCTCACACTCCAAGACTGGGGTTACCCGTGCACATCTGGCTTTATTTTTATTAATTTTTTTTTTTTTTTTTTTTGAGACGGAGTTTCGCTCATGTTACCCAGGCTGGACTGCAATGGCGCGATCTCGGCTCACCGCAGCCTCCGCCTCCTGGGTTCAGGCAATTCTCCTGCCTCAGCCTCCTGAGTAGCTGGGACTACAGGCGTGCACCACCATGCCCAGCTAATTTTTTGTATTTTTAGTAGAGACGGGGTTTCACCGTGTTGACCAGGATGGTCTCGATCTCTTGACCTCGTGATCCACCCGCCTCGGCCTCCCAAAGTGCTGGGATTACAGGCTTGAGCCACCACGCCCGGCCCTAATTTTTTTTTAATTTAACATTTTTTTTGAGACAGAGCCTTTCTCTATTGCTCATGCTAGAATGCAGTGGTGCAATCACTGCTCACTACAGCCTCAACCACCTGGCCTCACGGGATCCTGCCACCTCAGCCTCCCACGGAGCTGGGACCACAGGTGTGCAGCACCACACTGGGCTAATTTTTAAATTTTTTTTGTGGTGATGGGGTCTTGCTGTGTTGCCCAAGCTGGTCTCAAACTCCTGGCCTCAAGCAGTTGTCCTGCCTCGGCCTCCCAAAGCACTAGGATTACAGGCATTAGCCACCACTGTGCCTGGCCCACACCGGGCTTTAGATGCCTGACTGCATGACTAGGGCCATTCTTTCAATGCTATTTTGTTATTGACTGAGTAATAGCTGCCTAAGAACTCTTAAGGCAAGTTGGCCCTGGCGAGCAGCAAGACAGCAGAGCTGCTTGCTCTGAGCATCCAGGACGGCAGGGATCACTGGGCTGCAGGGCAGGCCACCTGGACCTCTTCCTGGTGTCACTGCAAGCCTGCTGGGCTGCCTGGATGAGGTCATCTCAACCTCCCTGAGTGTCAGTTACTGCATCTACAGCCTCTCTTGCGTTGATTGCAAAAGCCGTGTGAGAGTGTGCTCTTACGACACGCGGAAGCAAGGGTGGGAAATTATATGCATACACTGTTTTTAATTTTGTGAAATGTGATGCATATGGACAAGGGCTAGAAGGGAAGAGGAAAAGAGTGAAGTTAGCATGGTAGGATTAGAGATTTAAGAGATCTTGCTTTAAAATAAATTGAAACCGGCTAAGCACAGTGGCTCATGTCTGTAATCCCAGCACTTTGGAAGGCTGACACAGGTGGATCTCTTGAGCCCAGGAGTTTGAGACCAGCGTGGGTAACATGGTGAAACCCCATCTCCACAGAAAAGACAAAAAATTAGCCAAGTGTGGTGGTGTGTGCCTGTAGTCCCAGCTACTCGGGAGGTAAAGTGGGAGGATCACCTGGGCCCAGGAGTTCGAGACTGCAGGGAGCTGTGATTGCACCACTGCACTCTAGCCTGGGCAACAGAGTGCAAAAAAAATGAAGCCAATTGAGTGCCTTGAATTTGAATTCAATAACTGCCCAAGTTCTTTCTTGGCAACAGCTTCTATGTGGTGAGCATTCACACCTGTGCCCTCCTGAAGCACTCATTAGCTGGCTGATGATGGGCAAGTCGGGCAGGCTCCCCGTGCCTCAGTTTCCTCACTGGTGGAACAGGGATAATAACAGGACCTATTTAGCCAGGCATAATGGTGCCACCTGTAGTTACAGGTGATTTAGGGGACTTGAATGCTAGAGCCCAGGAGATCAAGTCTGCAGTGAGCCAAGATTGTGCCCCAGTACTCCAGCCTGGGTGACAAGAGTGAGACCCTGTCTCAAAAAAAACAAACAAAACAGTCCCTATAACTCATGAGGCGGTTATGACAATTAAATGAGATGACACAGGCTTAGAAGAGTGCCAGGCACTGAAGAAGGCTAGCCATTAGTATCACTGCATCTGAGCAATGCGATTCTTGTGTTGAAATGCCAGTTTCTTCTCTCCCTGTTCATCAGCCCTTCCCTGCCCCATCCTTGATGTTTTCAGATTAAAAGGAAGAAGAAAAGCAGTGTTGGAAGTGCTGGTTTCTGCCTGCCAAGGCAAAGGCTGTCCAGGTTGCCAGAGGCCTTGCAGCTGCCTGGCAGTTTGGCTTGGATAAGAGCCTTGGGGTGTAGGGAGATAGCAGCTTTCCTCTCAGTCATCTCTGTCATTGGTAAGTCAGGGCCCTTGACTCTAAATGATGGAAAAGTTATTATGAAATAGCATAAGCAAAAATGGAAATGTGTTGACTCATGTAGTTAAAAACTCCTGAGATACATGAGCTTCAGGCATGGCCGAATCCAGGTACCAAAACAGTGTCTTCAGTCTCAGCTCTTTTCCATCCATTACCTCTCTTTTCTCTTCTGAGACTTCATTCTGAAGCAGGGTTCTCCCCAGCCCCTGATAGCTTTAGAAATCTATCTTCTGAGCTCTAGTTTCAATAGAAAGGACGTTCTTTTCAACACTTCCACAAAACCACAGAATAAGACCCAATAGACTGACTTGGGTCATCTCTCTTTTTTTGAGACAGGATTTCACTGTGTCACCCAGGCTGGAGTGCAGTGGTGTGATCACTACTCACTGCTGCCTCAACCTCCCCAGCTCAAATGATCCTCCCACCTCAGCCTCCCTAGTAGCTGGGACTACAGGTGTACACCACCATGCCCAGCTAGCTTTTAGTATTTTTGTAGAGATGAGGTCTCCCCATGTTGCCCAGGCCAATCTCAAAACTCCTGGGCTCAAGGGATCTGCCCATCTCAGCCTTCCAAAGTGCTAGAAGTATAGGTGTGAGCCACGATGCCCGGCCCACACATCTGCTCTTCTCTTTCTTTTTTTTTTTTTTTTTTCTTTCAGATAAGATCTTACTCTGTTGCCCATGCTGGAGTGCAGTGCAGTGGTGTGATCTTAGCTCACTGCAGCCTCCTCCTCCTGGGTTCAAGTGATTCTCATGCCTCAGCCTCCTGAGTAGCTGGGATAACAGGGATGTGCCACCATACCCGGCTAATTTTTGTATTTTTAGTAGAAATGGAGTTTCACCATGTTGGCTAGGCTGGTCTCGAACTCCTGGCCTCAAGTGATCTGCCCACCTTGGCCTCCCAAAGTGCTGGGATTACAGGTGTGAGCCACTGCACTCAGCCTCACATATACTCTTGAGTTACCCACTTGACCAGAGCAATTGATGACTGGCTGGCCAGGCTTGAGTCATGTTTGAATCTCTGAAGCTGATGGTAGGGTCAGCTCCATAGGGCCACCTCTCACATGGAGGGATGCCTTCCCAGACATATATTGAGCTACTGTTATCAGACTAAAGAAACGTCAACTATAGGCCAGCTAACGAAAGCTTCTGACCTTCTTAGTGGCCTTGGGATGGAAGAAATAACAACTTCTGTCCAGTATTTACTGAGTGCTAGCAGTGTCCTAGAAAGTTCTAGGCCCTAGAATTCAGCTGTAAACAAGGAGGGCAAAGTCACAGCTCTCATGAGTTAGTCATGTCCATGTCCCTGTGCCCAAACCCTGTGCATTTCTCCTCCAAGCCCTTTTTAAAAAAAAAAAAAAAAATTTATTTTATTTTATTTTTTTAAAGATAGGGTTTCACCATGATGGCCAGGCTGGTCTTGAACTCTTGACCTCAGGTGATCCACCCACCTCAGCCTCTCAAAGTGTTAGGATTACAGGCGTGAGCCACTGCGTCCAGCTTCTCCTCCAAGCACTTTGAGACTCTGTGCCTTCGTTCTTGTCTCTCTCAAACACAGGTCGAGGTTCCCAGGAAGGCAGAGGAATGGGCTGCATGTTCTCCCTGGTTAGAGATTTTGGCCCAGCCTGGACTTTATTCAGAATGCAGTATGTGGACATGGCAAGGCTGCACCTGTGATTGTTGGCCCCTTCCTGAAAAACATAGCCTGGTCGGGCATGTGGACTCACACCTGTAATCCTAGCACTCTGGGAGGCTGAGGCGGGTGGATCACTTGAAGTCAGGAGTTTGAGACCAACCCTGGGCAACATGGTGAAACCCTGTCTCCACTGAAAAATACAAATATTAGCTGGGCATGGTGGTGCGCCTGTAGTCCCCGGCTACTTGGCAAGCTGAGGCAGGAGAATTGCTTAAATCTGGGAGGCGGAGGTTGCAGTGAGCCGAGATCGTACCACTACACTCCAGCCTGGGCAACAGAGCAAGGCTCCGTCTCAAAAACAACAACAACAACAACAGTCAGCCCAATTGTCGCCCTGCCTGGAACCACTGCGTGATTTGGGCAAATCAGTAAATCCTTCTGAGCCTTCATTTTTCTCATTAGTTGAATGAAACGGTCAGAGCAGGTGACCACCGATGTGTGCCCGTCTTCGCAGTGATGTTCAGTGACTCAAAAGCAGGGGCTGCAGACTCAGGCACCTATAGTGGGGAGGCAGGGCGTGAGATGTGAGCCAAGGGGAGGGCGTGGCCTGCGGCAGGCAGCCTGTCCTCAGCTTCTGGGAGGCACTGGGGAGTGGGGAGGACTGCGGCGTGCTGGCGAGCGTGTCCCTTGCCAGAGCTGCAGCGAGTGGTTGCCAGGATAGAACACAGGCCCAGTGCTATCAGTGTGCAGTTCTTCAAGAGAATCTGGAAACCTGCACTTTTTTCTGAAATCTCCTGGCTCTGAAATGTTGGCATCTCATTCAAATCATTATTTATTTATTTATTTAGAGATAGGCTCTCACTCTGCCACCCAGCCTGGAGTGCAGTGGTACAATCATAGTTCACTGCAGCCTCCAACTCCTGGGCTCAAGCCATCCTCCTGCCTCAGCCTCCTGAGTAGCTGAGACTACAGGTGTGAGCTACCATCCCCAGCTGATTTTAAAAAATTTTTGTAGAGATGGGGTCTCACTATGTTGCCCAGGCTGATCTTGAACTCTTAGCATCAAGCCATCCTCCCACCTCAGCCTCCGAGAGTGCTGGGATTACAGCCATGAGCACCTCTTCTTCAGATAGCTTTGAACCTGGTGTACAGCCAACATGTCGGCGGCCACATGTCATTCGGGAGTCAGTGCTTGCAACCTTTCTGTTTTAGGGACTATGGTGAGGACAGGGTATCTGAAGCCTGAGAGATCTCGATTGCCATCTGACAAGGGAGGGCTTTTGTCTTTGGGGACCCAGTTGTTTCACTGGCCCTAAACTAAAGAGCACTGAAGGAGTGCGTGTTGTAGCAGTTGGTGTCACCGGATCTGATCATCCTGCTTAGCTAGGCAAGGGCCCTGGGTCTGGAATATTCTAGCACCGCCTCTACGGATGCAGCTGAGCCTCTCAGGTCTCCCCCTTGAGCTTTGGGAAACGCTTCAGAGTCTGTGGCCTCCAAGGCAGCCGGCTTCCCCGAACCCCACTGGTTGGGCGGGGTGCTGGATTGTCTTCCTAGAGAAGCTGTGACCAAGCCCCACTCGCTGGGTGGCTTCAAAGACAGAGGTCTGTTCTGTCAGTTCTAGAGGCCAGAAGTCTGGATCAAGCTTCAGCAGGACTGGTTCCTTCTGAGCGCTGGAGGGGAGTCTGTTCCAGGCCTCTGTCCTGGTGGCTGGTGGTTGTTGACAATCTCTGACACTCCTAGGCCTATAGAAGGAGCCCCCACCCGCCTCCTTGTCCGCGTGGCCGTCTCCCTCTGTGCTGTCTGTACGTCTGCATTTCCCCTTTACTAGACTAGGCCTGTTGGACTAATGACCTCATTTTCACTTCATCATCTCTGTAAAGGCCTATCTCCAAATAAGGCCACATTCTGAGGTCCTGAGGGTTAGAACTGCCACATACCTTTTTGGGGGACACAGGTCAGCTCACAACAGGGTCCAAGCCCAGTCCCTGTAGCTTTGCCCTGGGCCGCCCTTGGCTCTAGTAGTCATCATCGGCTTCCCACAAAGCTCTGGCTCCTTCCAGCCCCTGCTCCTCAACTTGCTTCCTGCTCCCGGCTCCAGACCCTGGGAACTTGTTTCTGTTGCCCTCCCTCTCCCACCTCTTTTCCACAGGGGGCCTTCTCAGAAGCTGTTTCCTCTGCTGGGAACAAATTCCTCCTCCCTTAGCACCTACTCACCCTGTAGGTTTCAGCCTAAATAGCCTTTCCCCAAGAGGGGCCTTTTTTCACCCACCCTTAGATCTCAAGTGGGCCCCTCTGCTGTTCTCTTTGGTCACACCCTGGTCTTCGGCCCTAGTCTGTGCTTGTAGACTCACTTGCACATCTGCTGTTTTTTTTTAAGACAGAGTCTCATCCTCTCACCCAGGCTGGAATGCAGTGGTGCAATCTCGGCTCACTGCAACCTCTACCTCTGGGTTCAAATGATTCTCCTGCCTCAGCCTCCTGAGTAGCTGGGATTACAGGCGCCCACCACCACACCCAGCTAATTTTTTTTGTATTTTTAGTAGAGATGGAGTTTCACCATGTTGGCCAGGCTGGTCTCGAACTCCTGACCTTGTGATCTGCCCACCTCGGCCTCCCAAAGTGCTGGGATTAAAGGTGTGAGCCACCTTTGGCTCTCACCTACCATTTTTTTTTTTTTTTTTTTAGACAAAGTCTCGCTCTGTCATCTAGGCTGGAGTGCAGTGGTGTGATCTTGGCTCACTGCAACATCCACCTCCCGGGTTCAAATGATTCTCCTGACTCAGCCCCAAGTAGCTGGGATTATAGGTGCAAGCCACCATGCCCAGCTAATTTTTGCATTTTTAGTAGAGACGGGGGTTTCACCATGTTGGCCATGCTGGTTTCGAACTCCTGACCTCAGGTGATCCACCCGCCTCGACCTCCCAAAGTGCTGGGATTACAGGTGTGAGCCACCGTGCCCAGCCTTGTGCACCTACTTTTAAATGTTGGTATCCCTCACTGGACTGTCAATCACTTGAGGGCAAAACCACATCCGTTTTGTTTATCCAGCAGATGATCATTCCTTTATAATTACTCGATGAAAGAACAAATGAATGAATTTCCTTGAGGACCTCTGTGGGCCTCAGTTTCCCCATGTGAGACAGAGTATGGCTGGCTGAGCTCATTTTCCCAGGGGGATACTGATGTCCTAGGCAGGACATCGTCTGTGGCCTTGGCAGGATCCTTGAAGCTGTTTTGGGCCTTTATGTTGTGCCTGGGATGAGGCAGCCTCAGGGGTGTCTGGGCTTGGGAGCACCTCCTCCCTGGGCAGCTTGCTGTGGGGGAGGCAGTGGACGCAGCTTGGAAACAGCCCCGAGGAAATGAGAAGGTGTTTCCTGGAGGCCCGTGCCACTTGGCTTCCTGGCAGAGGAAGGAACGTTTCCCTCATCCTGGCCCGGGTCCCAGGTCCATCTGCTCCAGGAAGGCTCTGGTGGCTCAGGACAAGCTGCCCTGTGAGAGGGAAGAGGGTAGAGGCACGGCCTTGGGGGATGGCCTCTGCTTGGATTTCTTGGGCAAGGATGCGGGGCCAGGGCCAACATTTTGTCAAATCCAACCAACTTTGCAAAAAGGTCCTCCCTCTCTCCATCCCTGGAATCGAATGCTTCACTGTCTGTCCCTGGCAGAGGGCCTGTCCTGTGAGGGTTACATGGCCAGGCAGTTAGCTCGTGCTGGGTGCCTGTTGAGAGCTCAGTTGAATGTTAGCTGTTGCTGTTTCCAGGCTGAACTATTGTCTCTTTGCATGATTTCTTTCTCCTGGACAGAGCGTTGGTAGCTTTCATCAGATCTTTGTAGGGCCTGTGACCCCCAAACCATTCAGGACACTGGCCTAGACTCTGTAGGCATCTGTGAGACAAGAAGCCCCTGGATGGCCGGGCGTGGTGGCTCAAGCCTGTAATCCCAGCACTTTGGGAGGCCAAGGTAGGCGGATCACCTGAGGTCAGGAGTTCAAGATTAGCCTGGCCAACATGGTGAAACCTCATCTCTATTAAAATACAAAAATTAGCCAGGCATGAAGGCGGGCGCCCGTAATCCCAGCTACTTGGGAGACTGAGATGGGAGAACTGCTTGAAGCCAGAGACGGTGTTTGCAGTGAGCCAAGATCAAACCACTGTACTCTAGCCTGAGCGGCTAAGTGAGACTCTGTCTCAAAAAAAAAAAAAGAAAAGAAAAAGCCCCTGGATGCACCTCGTCCTGTCATATCCTGTGGTACTGAGGCCTGCGTCCCCTGGGCTCCTCTCTGCTGAGCTCTGGGGTTTCATGCCTGCCCCACCAGCGCTGAGGCCACTGTCCTGGGTCTGAGGCATCTTTCCTCTCCGTCCTCCTCCAGACCAAAAAGGCTGAGATTCCGTCAGAGCTGTGAGGGAGGCCCCGTCAAGATGCCAGCTTGCCAAGGAGGCTGATTAAAAGCAGCCTTGCCGGGGGCGGATGGCTCGGCGCCCTTGGCCTGGAGTAGGGATTGATAAGCAATTGTATTTCTGTTGGTGGAAAAAAAAAATCTTCATTGACTTTCCCAGGTACTGCCAGGCCTCATTTTCTTCTCAGGAACCCTTGCAGCCCTATCAGAGGCAGCTCTAGGATGGGGGAGAGACTGCCTGCCCTTGGGGACGCAGACCACACGGCCAGGGCTGAGGGACACACCCAGGAGCAGGCTATCTCGCCTGGACATCAGTCCTCATGGGAACATTCCAGAGCATAGGCTATCTACCACAGCAGGCCATGGGCAACTGGATTAGTCTGTTTTTGTGCTGCTGATAAAGACATACCTGAGACTGGGCGATTTACAACAGAAAGAGGTTTAATTGGACTTATAGTTCCACGTAGCTGGGGAAGCCTCACAATCACGGCAGAAAGCAAGGAGGAGCAAGTCCCGTCTTACATGGAAGGCAGCAGGCAGACAGAATGGGGAAGATGCCAAAGTGGAAACCCCTGCTAAAAACCATCAGATCTGGTGAGACTTACTACCATGAGAACAGTATGGGAGAAACCGCCCCCACGTTTCAGTGATCTCCCACCAGGTCCCTCCTACAACACATGGGAATTATGGGAGTGCAATTCAAGATGAGACTTGGGTGGGGACACAGAGTCAAACCATATCAGCATCCAACAGGTAATTGTTGAGGTAACAGTTTCTGAGCACGTGCCGGGTGTGATTCTGAGTGCTTGGTTCATCTAATCCTGTGACTATCAGATGGGCACCGACTTTACAGGATGCTTTACAGGATTACTTTAAGCTGAACTTCAGAGGATCTGAGTTTCCTCTTCTGGGAGATAAGGATCATGAAAAGGATAAGTAAAGTAGCCGCAGCTAGGGACACACAGAAATATGGAACTTGAGTTGTATTCTGTCATTGACAGAGAAGCTGAAACAGGGACAGAGTTGACGATTTCTTTCTCAGATACAGTAAGGAGGGTGGGGGATACAGGAATAGGAGATAAGACCTCCAGCCCCATCGGATCCCATAGCATATGAGGCCTTATCATCATAACTCCTATCCTGGCTACAGGTATTTTCTTTCCTTTAAAATTTCTTTTTTTTGCCCGGGCATGGTGGCTCACACCTGTGGGTGGATCACCTGAGGTCAGGAGTTTGAGACTAGCCTGACCAACATGGAGAAACCCCGTCTCTACTAACACACACACACACACACACCCCCTCTTTTTTTTTTGAGATGAAGTCTCCCTCTGTCCCCTAGACTGGCGTGCAGTGACATGATCTTGCCTCACTGCAACCTCTGCCTCCCGGGTTCCAGTGATTCTCCTGCCTCAGCCTCCTGAGTAGCTGGGATTACAGGCGCCCACCACCAAGCCCAGCTAATTTTTGTATTTTTAGTAGAGATGGGGTTTCACCATGTTGGCCAGGCTAGTCTGGAACTCCTGACCTCAAGTGATCCCCCCGCCTCGGCCTCCCAAGGTGTCGGGATTACAGGTGTGAACCACCGCACCTGGCCTGAATCAGACTATTCTAGATTCTTTATGTAACTGAAATCTTACCATACTTGTTTTTTTGTATCTGGCTTGTTTCACTTAGCGTATGTCTTCACGGTTTGTCTGTGTTGTAGCGTGAGTCAGTTTTCTTCCTTTTGTGGCTGTATAGTATTCTGTTGTGTGGTTCTGCCACATTTTGTTTATTCATCGTCTGTTGATGGACACTTGGTTATTTCCACCTTTTGGCTATTATGAATGATGTTGCTGTGAACACTGGTGTACAAGTATCTGTTTGAGTCCCTGCTTTCAATTCTGTTGGGTCTATACCTAGGAGAGGAGTTGTTGGTTATATGGTAACTCCATGTTTAAGTTTCTGGGGAACCACCAGGCTGCCTCACTGTAGTTTGAATTTGCAGTTCTCTCACTAGGCGACTGAGCATCTTGCCACATGGTTGGATTCTTTGGTGTTCTTTTACCACACTCTCTGTGCATGAATCAGGCCCGTGTCAGCGCTGAAATGTTGTGTTTTTCCCTTTTGCCTTTCCCGTTGGACTTTCCTGCTACTTGCTTGGCATAGTAGCTATTCCATCAATTCTTCTCTGTCCGAGAGGGCTGAGAGACGTTTTCTGCCTCTCAGCCAGATCCTCCAGGGAGCTCTGTCTTTCCACTGTCTGTACCTTCCTCTCTGTTCCCCACCCACCACCACCCAGTGTCATCAGAGATACCATTTTATTCATTCATAAGCTCTCTACCGAGTCCCTACTGTTTTTCTGGGACCTCCAGAGAGACCCTTTGTGATACGGGTGATTGGCATGGAGTGGCCATCAACCACAGGTGTCTGTCCACGGATGTACTCCCTGAATTCCAGCGGAACCTGTGACATTTGTCCCGCAGAATTTGTCAAACATGTGAACCAAAGGTTAATGTTCTGTCCCAGAGATGGTAAGATTTGATAGCCTAAGGGGATGTGTTAATCTTTTTTTGGTGGGGGATGAATCTTGTTCTGTCGCCCAGGTTGGAGTGCAGTGGCGCGATCTCGGCTCACTCTGCAACCTCTGCTTCCCGGGTTCAAGTGATTTCCTGTCTCAGCCTCCTGAGTAGCTGGGATTACAGGTGCCTGCCACCATGCCTGGCTAATTTTTGTGTTTTCGGTAGAGATAGGGTTTTACCATGTTGGCCAGGCTGGTCTCGAACTCGTGACCTCAGATGATCCACCCTCGGCCTCCCAAGGTTCTGAGATTACAGGCGTGAGCCCCTGCACCCGGCGTTTTTGTTTTTTCTTTTCTTTTTTTGAGACGGAGTCTCATGTTGTCGCCCAGGTTGGAGTGCAATGGTGTGATCTCAGCTCACTTCACCCTCCGCCTCCTGGGTTCAAGCGATTCTCCTCCCTTAGCCTCCTGAGTAGCTGGGATTACAGGTGTGTGCCACCATGCCTGGCTAATTTTTTTTTTTTTTTTTTTGAGACGGAGTTTCGCTCTTGTTACCCAGGCTGGAGTGCAATGGTGCGATCTCGGCTCACCGCAACCTCCGTCTCCTGGGTTCAGGCAATTCTCCTGCCTCAGCCTCCTGAGTAGCTGGGATTACAGGCACGCGCCACCATGCCCAGCTAATTTTTTGTATATTTAGTAGAGACGGGGTTTCACCATGTTGACCAGGATGGTCTCGATCTCTTGACCTCGTGATCCACCCGCCTCGGCCTCCCAAAGTGCTGGGATTACAGGCTTGAGCCACCGTGCCCGGCCTGCCTGGCTAATTTTTGTATTTTTAGTAGAGATGGAGTTTTACCATGTTGATCAGCTGGTCTCAAACTCCTGACCTTGTGATCCACCCACCTCGGTCTCCGAAAGTGCTGAGATGACAAGCGTGAGCCATTGCACCCTGCCTTTTTTAAAAAAAATTGAGGGCCGGGCGCGGTGGCTCAAGCCTGTAATCCCAGTACTTAGGGAGGCCGAGGTGGGTGGATCACGAGGTCAAGAGATCGAAACTATCCTGGTCAACATGGTGAAACCCCGTCTCTACTAAAAATACAAAAAATTAGCTGGGCATGGTGGCGCATGCCTGTAATCCCAGCTACTCAGGAGGCTGAGGCAGGAGAATTGCCTGAACCCAGGAGGCGGAGGTTGCGGTGAGCCGAGATCGCGCCATTGCACTCCAGCCTGGGCAACAAGAGCGAAACTCCGTCTCAAAAAAAAAAAAAAAAAAG
>NW_022436942.1:79522980-79526281 GCF_009761245.1 Sapajus apella | reverse complement strand
GTCCACTTTCTGTCTCGAGTCGCGTGTTCTAAAAATTTCATATAAATAGAATCATGTATATATATGACCTTTCGTGACTGGCTTCCTTCAGTTAGCATAATACTCTAGAGCTTCATCCATATTGTGGCATATACTTGATTCCAGTCCAACCTTTTTTTTTTTTTTTTTTTTTTTGACAGTTTTGCTCTGTTGCGCAGGCTGCAGTGCAGTGCACGATCTTGGCTGATGCAGCCTCCACCTCCCGGTTCCAGTGATCCTCCTGCCTCAGCCTCCTGAGTAGCTGGGATTACAGGCGTGTGCCACCATGACTGGCTAATTTTTGTATTTTTAGTAGTGGCAAGGATTCACCATGTTGGCCAGACTGATCTGCAATTCCTGTCCTGAAGTGATCTGCCTGCCTTGGCCTCCCAAAATGCTGGGATTACAGGTGTGAGCCACCGTGCCCGGCCCTGACCTTCATTTTTAGTGCCCAGCATTTAAAAATATTTGAATCAATTGCTAATGTGAAAAGGTCAGGCAACCTTATTAACCTCCTTAGGGCATCTCTTGGGAAAAAACAAAGGGCAATAGTAGGCCCAGAGTCCTGCTGAGCAACAGTTGGCTTGAGCTGGAAGCAGCTGTCAATTCTGTAGGGGACATATGTGCTCTATTTGGGGGTTTTCTTATACTTGTTCCTATAAGAATTGACTTAGGAATTGCTGTCATGGTGTATGAGAAGGGGCTTTTAAAATGAGAAGATGCAAGCTGGGTGTGGTGGCACGTGCGTATAGTCCCAGCTACTTGGGAGGCTGAGATGGGAGGGTTGCTTGAGCCTTGGAGTTCAAGGGTGCAGCGAGCTACAGTTGTGCCACTGTACTCCTACCTGGGCAGCAGAGAAAGAGAGAGACCTTGTCTCAAAAAAAAAAAAAAAGAGGGGGGGCAGGAAAGATGCAGACTGTGCTTTTCTGTATAGACTGAGATCAGATTACAGCATATATATTTTTTTTTTTGAAAAGGAGTCTTTCTCTGTTGCCAGGCTGTAGCGCAGCGGTGTGATCTCAGCTCACCGCAACTTCTGCCTCCTGGGTTCAAGTGATTCCTCTGCCTCAGCCTCCTGAGTAGCTGGGATTACAGGTGCCCGTCACCATGTCCAGCGAATTTTTTGTATTTTAGTAGAGACGGGGTTTCCCCATGTTGGCCAGGATGGTCTCAATCTCTTGACCTCGTGATCCACCCGCCTTGGCCTCCCAAAGTGCTGGGATTACAGGTGTGAGCCACCGCGCCCGGCGCACACCATATTTTGCAGGATTTTTTAAGGATGTCAACTGGAGGCAGGAATTAGCAGCCTGGGCCAGGAGGAGAGGTGCTCCTTCCCTGTCCCTGCCTGCAGGAGCCGGGCCGGCTGACCCTTCATTTCTCCACAGGTGGCTCCGCTGCCAGATGGGAGTGCCCCAGTGTGCTGGATGAAGCTGGCACATGCACCATGTCATCATGTGTCTCTAGCCAGCCCAGCAGCAACCGGGCCACCCCCCAGGATGATCTGGGGGGCAGGGGCAGCAGCAGCAGCAAAAGCCAGCAGCCCTGTGCGGCCCTGCGGGGCCTCTCATCCTTGAGCATCCACTTGGGCATGGAGTCCTTCATTGTGGTCACCGAGTGTGAGCCGGGCTGTGCTGTGGACCTCGGCCTGGCCCGGGATCGGCCTCTGAAGGCCGATGGCCAAGAGGCCCCCCTCGACACCTCCGGGTCCCAGGCCCGGCCCCATCTCTCTGGTCGCAAGCTGTCTCTGCAAGAGCGGTCCCAGGCTGGGCTGGCAGCCGGCGGCGACCTCGACATGAACGGACGCTGCATCTGCCCATCCTTGCCCTACTCGCCTGTCAGCTCCCCGCAGTCCTCGCCTCGGCTGCCCCGGCGGCCCACAGTGGAGTCTCACCATGTCTCCATCACGGGTATGCAGGTGCGTGAGTCGGTGGTAAGCCGGGTCCTGAGGGTCCCTGGTGCCCTTCCCTGCCCCCAGCAGGGTCTCTGTGGAAGGATGAGGTCCCCCAGAAGGATTTGAGTGCAACACTTGACCTGGGAGTTGACTCCAGAGAACCTCGGGGGCGGCTAGGGCCAAAAGGGGGCCCTAGGGGGGTTGTGAATCAGCATGGGTAAGGGAAGGCAGTCAGCAAAGCATGGGTTATGGAGCTGGTTACCAGTGTGGAGTGTGGGCCACTGGGGCTTGTTCCTTTGGGGAGACCCTGGGGAATGGCATAGAACAGCAGCTTCAGAGTCATCCCACCAGGGGGAAGGGAGCTGGGGTGTTTATACTCATGGGTGAGGGCTGTTGGGATAGGTGTGTGTGACCCACAGCGGGAGTGGACAGAGCAGCGGCAGGGCCAGAGGGAGCCTCCAGCAAAGAGACTGAGGTGTGGGTGAGCGGAAGGTGTGAGGGAGTGAAGCGGTCACTGAGAGCCTGGTGACCACCCGCCTGGCCGAGCGTGTGTTGGCACCAGGCACTGGGTTTGGCACTTCATTGACTATTTCCCACAGGACCCTCTACCGTGAACTCTGGGGGGCAGATTAGAACTCAGATCCCCACTGGGGTTCACAGGGCCCTGTGTGGTCTGGCCCTTCCCCACCCCTCCTGCCATTCTGTTGCCTGCTCCCTAAGCTCCCGCTGTTCCTGCCTTCTTTGCATTCCTTGGAATCCAAGCTCTTGCCCGCCTGGGGTCTTTACTCTCGCTGCTCCTTCTGCTTGGAACCACCTCCCCCCACCCCATGTCAGCTTTGTAAGGCCTGTTCCGTCTAATGTCCAAGTCTCATTTCTAGTATCACCTCCTCCAAAAGGCTTCCTGGGCCACCCTCCCTAAAGCACCTCCAGCCTCTCTCTACCCCGTGACCCTATTTGCTTTCCTTCATGACATTCGTCAGCATCTGATGATCTGTGTGTTGGTTTCATTGTTTATTGCCTGTCTTCAGAACGTAATCTCCATAGGAATATTTCATTCATCCCCAACCCCACTCCCATCCCCAGTGCCTAGCACGGTGCCTGTCACGTAACAGGAGCACAAAAATATTTGTTGAAGGAATGAATTAATTTAATTGGAAGAAGACTCAACATCAGGATGCCTTTCTAAAGGGGCTGATTTTTTTTTTTTTTAGATGCAGCCTCTCTCTGTCACTTAGGCTGGAGTTCAGTGGCTTGATCTTGGCTCACTGCAACCTCCGTCTTCCGGATTCAAGTAATTCTCCTGCCTCAGCCTCCCTAGTAGCTGGGACTACAGGTGTGTGCCATCACACACGGCTAATTTTTGTGTTGTTGTTTTTTTTTTTTTTTTTTTTT
>NW_022436942.1:79521546-79522880 GCF_009761245.1 Sapajus apella | reverse complement strand
TAGAGATGGGGTTTCGCCACGTTGGCCAGGCTGGTCTTGAACTCCTGACCTTAAGTGATCCACCCACCTTGGCCTCCCCAAGTGCTGGGATTACAGGTGTGAGCCACCGTGCCCTGCCAAAGGGACTGATTTTAAAGGGGCTATGGGGGCTACATTTTGAAGGCTAGGAAAATCTTTCATCATTGGAGATGGGGCCCTGGAGAGTTCAGAGCAGGGATAATTCACAGCGTGAGCCAAAGACAGAGCTAGGACCCATGAGCAACGGCTCCTTTTTAGCTTAGCTTCTTTCATGGCATCATGATTTTGAGATTTATCCATGTTGTGGCGTATATCCGTAGTTCCTTTTTTATTGCTGAATAAATTCCATTGTATGGATGTACCACAGTTTGTATATCCGTTCACCTGTTGAAGGACATTTGAATTGCTTCCAATTTTTTATTATTACAACTAAAACTGTTATTAACATTTATATGCAAGTCTTTGTAAACAGATTTTCACTTCTATTGGGTAGAATGGCCTGTGGTATGGTAGGTGTTTGTTAAGAAATTGCCAAGGCCTGGTGCAATGGCTCATGCCTGTAATCCTAGATACTTGGGTGACTGATGCAGGAGGATTGCTTAAGACCAGGAGTTTGAGACCAGCCTGGGCAACATAGCAAGACCCATCTCTCCAAAAAACAAAACAGGCTAGGGGTGGTGGCTCACGCCAGCAATCCCAGCACTTGGGGAGGCCAAGGTGGGCAGATCACTTGAGGCCAGGAGTTGGAGACCAGCCTGGCCAACATGGTGAAACCCCGTCTCTACTAAAAATACATAAATTAGCTGGGCGTGGTGGCACGTTCCTGTAGTCCCAGCTATTTGAGAGGCTGAGGTGGCAGGATCTTTTGAACCCAATAGTTCGAGGTTACAGTGAGCTGTGATCTTGCCATTCTACTTTAGCCTGGGAACAGAATGGTACCCTGCCTCAATACCTTAAAAAAAAAAAAAAAGAAGAAAAGAAACTAACAAACTGTTTTCCAAAGAGAGTCCACCCTTTTACATTCCTACCAGCGGCATATAAAAATTTCATTTGCGGGCCAGGCGCGGTGGCTCACGCCTGTAATCCCAGTACTTTGGGAGGCCGAGGCGGGTGGATCACGAGGTCAAGAGATCGAGACCATCCTGGTCAACATGGTGAAACCCCGTCTCTACTAAAAATACAAAAAATCAGCTGGGCATGGTGGCACATGCCTGTAATCCCAGCTACTCAGGAGGCTGAGGCAGGAGAATTGCCTGAACCCAGGACGCGGAGGTTGCGGTGAGCCGAGATTGTGCCATTGCACTCCAGCCTGGGTA
>NW_022436942.1:79473744-79521446 GCF_009761245.1 Sapajus apella | reverse complement strand
TTGCTCTGCATTCTTCCACTACTTGGTCTGATCAATCTCCTTTTTAATTTTTTTTTTTTTTTAAGACAGGATCTCATTCTGTCACCCAGGCTGGAATGCAGTGTGGTGCAACCACTGCTCACTGTAGCCTCAATTTCCCATGCTCAATCAATCCTCCCACCTCAGCCTCCTGAGTAGCTGGGACTAAAGGTGCACGCCACCATGCCCGGCTAATTTTTGTATTTTTTTTGTAGAGACAGAGTTTCACCATATAGCACAGGCTGGTCTTGAACTCCTGGGCTCAAGCAGTCCACCTGCCTTGGCCTCCCAAAGTGCTGGGATTACAGATGTGAGCCTCCTCACCCAGCCTGATTAGTTCTCTTGAGTCTCGCCAGCCTAGTGGATATGGTTTTAATTTACGTTTACCTGATGACTAGTGATGGTGAGTGTCTTTTCCTGTGCTTATGTCCACTTGTATATTTTCTTTGGAGGAATTTCTGTTCAAATCTTCTGCCCATTTTTAAATTGGGTTGTTGGTCATCTTATTGAGCTGTAAGGGTCCTTTGTCTAATATCTGTGCTGCGAATCTGAAGTTTGAGGCTTGCCTTTTTGTTTACTTCCTTGCTTTCCTTTCTTTTCTTTCTCTTTTCCTTTCTCCCTTCCTTCCCTTTCTCTTCCCCTTCCTTCCCTTCCCTTTCTCTTTCTTTTTCTCTTTCCCCTGCCCTCCCGTCCTCTCCCCTGCCTTCCCCTCCTCTGCCCTCCCCACCTCTCCTCTCTCCTTCCCTTTCCTTCTCTTCCCTTTTTTTTCTTTTTCTTTTTTGTTTTTTTGACAGAGTCTCACTTTGTTGCCAAGGCTGGAATGCAGTGGTGTGATTATAGCTCACTGCTACCTCAAACTCCTGGGCTCAGGCAGTCTTCCTGCCTTGACCTGCTAAAGTGTTGAGTTTACAGGCATGAGCCACTGTACTTGGCCGTTTTCATTTTCTTCATAGTGTATCAAAGAGCCAAAGTTTTGGCCGGGCGCAGTGGCTCATACCTATAATCCCAGCACTTTGGGAGGCCAAGGCGAGTGGATCACCTGAGGTCAGGAATTCAAAACTAGCCTGGACAACATGGTGAAACCCCATTTCTGTGATTACAGGAATGAACCACCGTGCCCAGCCTAATTTGTATATTATTAGTAGAGACGGGATTTCACCATGTTGGCCAGGCTGGTCTGGAACTCATGAACTCAAGTGATCCTCCCACCTTGGCCTCCCAAAGTTCTGGGATTATAGACATGAGTCACTGTGCCTGGCCTCTAGTTGCAAACTTAAAATTCATTTTCCATGTGTCTCTGCTTACTCTCTAGGACTGTGTGCAGCTGAATCAGTATACCCTGAAGGATGAAATTGGAAAGGTAAATATCCCCGGAGCCAGGGTGGTTTTCTGCATTCATTAGGGGCATTGAGGCACTATGGAGGGGACGGGGTAAAGCTTCGAGCAGGAGAGGCGTCTTTGGAGGCAAGGTTGGTGGAGGGGGTTTTGTCAAATTAAATATGTTTCTGCAGAAGCTCAGAAAGCTTCCAGAGAAATTTCATATTACCTTGGTGATAGTTACATTGCCATCACATTTGGGGTTTTGTTTCACCCCGAAGTACTCTGACATTTAGTTTTGCTTTTGTTTTAGCCAAGGGGGGTATCATTACCATGGTCAAAAATCCGAATACCAATAGAAAACAAGGAAATAACAGAAAGGAGAGAGGCATGCCAGGTGTAAGGCAGTGGGGAGTGGTAGTAAGGTAGTAAGGTAGTAGGGACTTGGCAAACCATTAACATATGGAAATGAGGGCTACATATAGCTAGAGCTTCCAATTTTTTTCAAAAGAAACTAGGTATCTGGATTTTTTTCTTTTGAGACAGGGTTTCGCTCTGTCACTGAGGCTGGAGTGCAGTCGTGCATTCTCAGCTTCCTGCAACCTCTGCCTCCTGGGCTCAAGCGGTTTTCCTGCCTCAGCCTCCCAAGTAGTTGGGACTACAGGTGCGCACCACCACACCTGGCTAATTTTTGTATTTTTTGTAGAGACGGGGTTTTACTATGTTGCCCAGGCTGTTCTCAAACCTGACCTCAAGTGATCTGCCCCCCTTGGCCTCTCAAAGTGCTGGGATTACAGGCGTAAGCCACTGTGCCTGGAAGGAATATGGATTTTTATATCAGATCTTTCTTTCTTTTTTTTTGAGACTGAGCCTCGCTATGTCACTCAGGCTGGAGTGCAGTGCCGCAATCTTGGCACACTGCAGCCTCCGCCTTCCAGGTTCAAGGACTTCTCATGCCTCAGCCTCCCAAGTAGCTGGGATTAGAGGTACCCGCCACCATGCCCGGCTAATTTTTGTATTTTTAGTAGAGACAGGGTTTTGCCATGTTGACCAGGCTGGTCTCGAACTCCTAACCATGAGTGATTCGCCTGCCTTGGCCTCCCAAAGTGTTGGGATTACAGGTATGAGCCACTGCACCCGGACCAGGTCTTTCTGTTTTTAAATGTTGGCAATTAATCTGAACTTTGTGAAAAGCTGGGTTCCAACAAAGTACATTTGTGGGACAGATTTGACCAACGGGCTGCCGGTTTGCACCCTCTGTATTAGGGTTCTCATTTTGCAGATCTTAACTTCTGGATAGTGTGTCATGGGCATCTCCCTTTCTCCAGGGCTCCTATGGCGTCGTCAAGTTGGCCTACAATGAAAACGACAATACCTACTATGTGAGTATCCGCATTCTCCTGCCTGCCCCCATGCTTATCCACAGAAGAGCCTCCTTGCCAGCACTCAGCTTGCTGGAAAGTTTTCATAGCTGTTGTCTCGTTTTATTCTTAGGCCATGTTTATTTCGTGCCTTAGGAAGGAAGTGGTATGCCCATTTTGCAGATGGGAAAATGGGGAGGTGAGGTGATTAGCCCAGGAGTTACTCATTCAACAGAAGGCATTTATGCCCTTCCTCTGAGCTGTCATCTCTGCATCCTCTGTAGTACTGAGAACAAGGCAGCAGTGACAAAGATGCCTGCATGGGTGGCTTTGAGTCAGTCCGGCATAGGTTTGAACCTGACTCTACTGTGTGCCAACCATGTGCCCTTGACAAGTGCTATTTCCCCATGTGTAAAACAACCAGTCTTGCCCTCCTTTGCCCATTGCTCCAGCTCCCTTGTGTTTTGATTCGATAGCAGCAAGTCGAGGCTTGTGGTTTCCCACCTGGGAGAGCTGACTGTGGGCCTCAGGAACACCTCAGGGCTGGAGGCACCCCAGGAGTCTAGCCTCCTCACACCTCATGGCTGCTTGACCCCTCTGGTAATGAGGGGCTTACTCTGTTGTCCTGAGCCTGCCAGGGGGCCAGGAGCTTGGGCCAGCCTTAGAGTAGACAAACCCTCACCTTGCCTTCCTCCTCCTTCTCCTCCCTGCTTTAACCAGGACCTGGGGTCTTTTTTCCTGCAGGCAATGAAGGTGCTGTCCAAAAAGAAGCTGATCCGGCAGGCCGGCTTTCCACGTGAGTTTGGCTGGCCTTTGTTCTTAGATGCAGGCGCTGGGGCAAGACAGAGCAGAGCCCACTGGATGGGAACTGTTGCAGAGGGTGCCCTGGGTGGGCACCCCATCCCGCTCAGGGCTCCCTACCGAAGGCAGAGCTTAACTTCTTGCTGAGGTTGTTTATTATTATTATTTTTATTATTTTGAAACAGTGTCTCTCACTCTGTCTCCCAGGCTGGAGTGCAGTGGCACGATCTTGGCTCACTGCAACCTCTGTCTCTGGGGTTCAAACGATTCTCCTGCCTCAGCCTCCTGAGTAGCTGGGACTACAGGCACGTACCACCACGCCCAGCTAATTTTGTATTTTTCTTAGAGACAGGGTTTTACCATGTTGGCCTGGATGGTCTTGATCTCTTGACCTTGTGATCTGCCTGCCTCGGCCTCCCAAAGTGCTAGGATTATAGGAGTGAGCCACCACGCCCAGCCCCTTTATTCATTTTTTCTTAAAAATATTTATGGCTGGACACAGTGGCTCATGCCTGTAATCCCAGCACTTTGGGAGGCTGAGGCAGGTGGATCACTGGAGGCCAGAAGTTCAAGACCAGCCTGACCAACAAGGTGAAACTTCATCTCTGCTACAAATACAAAAATTAGCCAAGGGTAGTGGCGCATGCCTGTAATCCCAGCTATTTGGGAGGCTGAGGCACAAGAATTGCTTGAACCTGGGAGGTGGAGTTTGCAGTGAGCCTAGATCATGCCACTGGACTGGCAGCCTGGGTGACAGGGCAAGACTCTGTCTCAAAAAATAATAAAATAAAAATATTTATTAAAGTTATATAGGTATGAAGTAAAAAAAATCCAGTAGAGGAAAAACACTCTGGTAGTTCCTCAAAAAGTTAATCATGGTGTTACCATATGATTCAGTAATTTCACTCCTACTTACATATCCAAGAGAACTGAACATATTTGTTCGCACAGGAGCTTGTATGTGATGTTCATAGCAGGTTTAGTCACAATAACTAAAAAGTGGAAACAACTCACATGTCCTCAGTGAATGAATAGAGTAGATATGTAACCAATGGAATATTATTCAGCCATAAAAAGTAATGAAGTACCAATTCATGCTCCAACACAGATGAGTCTTAAAGACATTATATTAAGTGAAAGAAGCCTGGCCGGGTGCAGTTGCTCACACCTGTAATCCCAGCACTTTGGGAGGCCGAGGCAGGCAGATCACCAGAGGTCAGGAGTTCGAGACCAGCCTGGCCAACATGTTGAAACCACATCTCTACTAAAAATACAAAAATTAGCTAGGTGTGGTAGCGGGTGCCTGTAACTCCCGCTACTTGGGAGGCTGAGGCAGGAGAATTGCATGAACCCGGGAGGCGGAGTTTGCAGTGAGCTGAGATCATGCCATTGTACTCCACCCTGGGCAACAAGGGCAAAACTCCATCTCAAAAAAATAAAGAGGCCTAACACAAAAGGTCACATATTATGTGATTCTATTTATGTGAAATACCCATAAGAGGCCAATCCATAGGAACAAAAGAAGATTTTTGATTGCTAGGGGCTCTGATGGACAGGGGACATGATGGGTAAATGCCAATAGATATCAGATATATATATGTATATATCTGGGGGGGCATTGAAAGTATTCAGTTGTCGGCCAGGCACAGTGGCTCACGCCTGTAATCCCAGCACTTTGGGAGGCCGAGGTGGGTAGATCACTTGAGGTCAGGAGTTCAAGACCAACCTGACCAACACAGTGAAACATTGTCTCTACTAAAAATACAAAAATTAGCTGGGTGTGGTGGCACTCGCCTGTAGTCCCAGCTACTTGGGAGGCTGAGGCAGGAGAATCACCAGAACCCTGGAGATGGAGGCTGCAACGAGCCGAGATCATGCCACTGCACTCCAGCCTGGGCAACAGAGTGAGATTCCCTCTCAAAAAAAAAAAAAAAAAGATAAAAAAAGCTGGGCCCACGCCTGTAATCCCAACACTTTGGGAGGCTGAGGTGGGTGGATCATGAGGTCAGGAGTTCGAGACCAATGTGGCCAATATTGTGATACCCCATCCCTACTCAAAATGTAAAAATTTGCTGGGGGTGGGGGTACACACCTGTAATCCCAGCTACTTGGGTGGCTGAGGCAAAAGAATCGCTTGAATCCAGGAGGTGGAGGTTGCAGTGAGCCGAGATCGTGCCACTGCATTCCAGCCTGGGTGACAGAGCGAGACTCCATCTCAAAAAAAAAAAGGGGGGTAAAATAAAAAAATTTAAATACCATGGGGGCATTTAAAAAAAAATTACCAAAAAAAAAAAAAAAAAAGCCAAAGGACAGGAAGACACATAATGGAGGAGAGTTTCTTGCCCTCTTCCCTTCTCCGACAGGCAGCCTTGGCTTTTAGCTCTGTTAGTTGCTGGTAGCTTCTATGTGTGGTCAGATGACAGGCCTGCATGAGTGTATCGGAGGCTGCTTCCACGTAAGCTCCCTGCCTGCATTGCTGGGCAAAATGTCAGCTTGGGCCAAAAAGAGAAATTAGATCAGAACACACAAGCCCCATCCTAACCGTGGGACCCTCGTTTATCATTCGTATCCAAATGCTGTACCAGGCAGTAATCCTTGTGTCACTATTATCCATTTTTGACATCTGCTCCTGACTTCTTCCAGTGACTGTGGAGGATTTCGCTTGCTTAAACACTCCTTCTTACCTCCTGTCTTAACAAAATAGCAAACGGTGTGCTATAACAATGTACCAGAGACTGGGTGGCCTAACCCATGGACACTTATTTCTCACACTTCTGGAGGCTGCTTCGTAATTAGCACCGTCTCCGGTGCGGTGCGGTGGCTCACGCCAGCCTTTGGGAGGCTGAGGTGTGTGAATCACTTGAACCCAGGAATTGTAGACCAGCGTGGGCAATGTAGGGATACACCCTGTCTCTACCAAAAATTTAAAAATTAGCTGGGCATGGCGGTGTGTGCCTGTAGTCCTAGCTACTCGGTAGGCTGAGGTGGGAGGATCACTTGAGCCTGGGAGTTCAAGGCTGGAGTGATTCTTGATTGCACCACTGAACTCCAGCCTGGGAGACAGACCCTGTCTCAAGACAAACAAACAAACATGGATAGTGCCTTCTTACCGAATCCTTACATGGCAGAGGGGCGAGGCAGCTCTCTGGGATCTGTTATAACATTCAGGAGGGCTCCACCCTCCCGACCTCCTCTCCTCCTGAAGTCCCATGTCCTGATACCATCACACTGGGGATCAGGTTTTCACGTGAGAATTCTGGAGGATCACAAACATCCTGACCATAGCACCTCCCTTTCTCCAGCAGGCTGGCCAGCTCCTCTGTGGCCACACACCCGCCGCTTCCCCTCACTGCATGGCGAGTATCTCCCCCCTCCCCATGCTGTAAGAGGAGGCTGTTCTCACCCTCCCTTTTCCTTTGAACTCAGCTTCTCTTCTTTCACATCCCTCTTCTGACACCTGCACTTATGCCTTGCCTTTTCCAAGGCCAATCACATCCCAGTTCTGTTCTGTTAATCACACTTAGAGCCTTCCCTACACAGGATGTGTGCCATCATGAGGGTTTCCACTGTGAGCCTGTACATCCTTGTGACTGTTTGCCTATTATTATTATTATTATTATTATTATTATTTTGGAGACAGAAGTTTTGCTTTTTTGCCCAGGCTAAAGTGCAGTGGCATGATCTCGGCTCACTGCAACCTCTGCCTTCTTGTTTCAAGCGATTCTCCTGCCTCAGCCTCCCAAGTACCTGGGATTACAGGTGCCCACCACCACGCCCAGCTAATATTTGTATTTTTAGTAGAGACGGGGTTTCCCCATGTTGGCCAGGCTGGTCTCGAGCTCCTGACCTCATGATCCACCCGCCTCAGCCTCCCAAAGTGCTGGGATTATAGGCATGAACCACCTCGCCTGGCCTTGTTTGTTTATTATTTACTGGAGGGTCAGGTGGTGACCTGAGTGCCTCTCCTTTCTGGCGTAACCTTTTGTTTTTCTCTCCTGATGCTTGCTTCTTCTCTTCTCCCTGGCTTCGTTTTATATCTGTGCTATTTCTTTTCTTTTCTTTTCTTTTTTTTTTTTTTTTTTTGAGGTAGAGTCTCGCTCTGTCACCCAGGTGGAGTGCAGTGGCATGATCATGGCTCACTGCAAGCTTGACCTTCCTGGGCTCAGGTGATCCTCCCACCTCAGCTCTTGAGTAGCTGGGACCACAGGCACGTGCCACCATGCCAGGCTAATTTTTTGCAATTTTTATAGAGTCAGGGTTTCGCTGTGTTGCCCAGGCTGGTCTTGAACTCCTGGGCTCAGGCAATCTGCCCGCCTTAGCCTTCCAAAGTGCTGGGATTATAGGCATGAGCCACAGGGCCCAGCCAGCCATCTGTGCTGTGAGTTAAGGAGATAAGAGATCACGTTGATGTCTGTTTTATGGACTACGAAAACCGAGCCCAGAGAGGGGCAGCGACTGACTCACGCTGGGGTGTTGAGGTTGCCGAGCTAGGCTACAGTTGCCGCAGCACTCCTGCCTCTCACCATGGACTGGGGCATGGACTGGGGACGTGACTGGAAGGAGGGAATTCACAGGACGGCTGAGGCCTCTGCTCTCACTCACTTGCAGCAGCAGAGGAGGCAGAGGAGGAGAAGGCTAGTTAAAGCCCCTGGCGGCAGCAGCCCCTCCAGCCCTGCGGAGACCCTCCCGCTTTTGATATCCTACCTGCAGCTGCCCTCTGCAGAGGAAAGTCTCTTTGCCCTGATCCTTGGTCCGTTTCTGTCTCCTCCAGGTCGCCCCCCACCCCGAGGCACCCGGCCAGCCCCTGGAGGCTGCATCCAGCCCAGGGGCCCCATTGAGCAGGTGTATCAGGAAATTGCCATCCTCAAGAAGCTGGACCACCCCAATGTGGTGAAGCTGGTGGAGGTGAGGGTGAAGGCACCGAGGAGGGAGGGAGGCCCTGGCTTTGTTAATCCGAAAACACCCGCCTCTACTTTCCAGGGAGAGCCCAGTCACACCAGACCTTTTGCTGCAGGGCTGAGTCGTGTTTACTGCTCCCTGAGACTAGTTATTACTCACATTTCTTTTTTTCCCCTTCTTTCTTTTGCCTGCTTCGTTTTTCTGTCAGGTGTTTGTTACTCTCACTTTACGGAAAAAGAAATTGAGGCTCAGAGGGATCCCTTCACCCATTTCTGTCTCTTTAAACCGGTTCTCTTTCTGCTTACACATAGGGGTAATCGTAGCACCAAAGCAGCCACACACGATGTAAACAAATGGCATGGCTGTGTTCCAGTACAACTTTATTTTCAAAAACAAGGCCCAGCCCAGTGGCCCACACCTGTGATCTCAGCGCTCTGGGAGGCTGAGGCGGACAGGTCATTTGAGATCAGGAGTTTGAGACAAGCCTGGCCAACATGGTGAAACCCTGTCTCGACTACAAATATGAAACAAATAATGGACAAAAAATAAATAGGCACAGGGCTGAGTTTGGCCCATAGGCTGTAGTTTGTCAGCCCCTGCTCTACATCAGCAGTTCTCATACTTTTAGGTCTCAGGATCCCTTTGTACTCCTAAAAAACCCCATCTCAACTAAAAATACAAAAAAATTAGCTGGGCATGGTGGCGGGTGCCTGTAATCCCAGCTACTTGGGAAGGCTGAGGCAGGAGAATCGCTTGAACCCGGGAGGTGGAGGTTGCAGTGAGCCGAGATCATGCCATTGCACTCCACTCTGGGCGACAAGAGTGAAACTCTGTCTCAAAAAAAAAAAAAAATTTTTTTAAGACCCCCATAGCACTTTTGCTTATATGAGTTATATTTATTAATAGCTACCACATTAGAATTTAAAACTCAGAAAATTAAATTTAAACTATTAAGTCATTTAAAAACAACAGGCTGGGCACGGTGGCTCATGCCTATAATCCCAGCACTTTGGGAGGCTCAGGTGGGTATCTTCCTCTCTGCTGCCCTATGGCATTTGGCCTTTCCACCCAAGACTCTTTGCCAGCCCATCTGTTTGTTCATTCATCCGATATTCCCTGGGCACCTACTGTATGCCATGCCCTGTATGGGATGCCACTGAGGAAACCAAGGTGGATGTAGCCTACTGCCTGCCCTTTGGAGACAGAGAAAGTGCTATGGCTGTTCCGGGCAGGGAGACATCATTTCCTGTGGGGCCAGGGGCAATGGGGAGGCTTCATGGAATTACTTGAGCCCAGATGGGATTTGAATTTTCACCCTTAAGACCCTTATCTCCTAGGAAATGGGTTGGATTCTTATTCAAGCAAGAGACATTTCTGGGGGGTGGTATTTTGCCCCCTTCCTTTTGCATCTTCCTTTCTGAGTGTTTGGATCCCTGAGGATCAGACTAAGAGGTGTTTATTTTCCAACTAGCCATTAGGATCTCACAGTCTGGAGCTTTCCCTATGCTCTCCATCTTAACTGGGAAACTCACTGCCAAGTGCAGCCCTTCTGTTGGCAAACGTAGCCACGTGGATGCTGCTTCCTTCCTGCTCATATCTGTTCTCTCTTTTTCTCCCCCGCCGTCCATTTCCTGCCTGTTCTGTGCGGCTGTGCCAAGGTCCTGGATGACCCCAATGAGGACCATCTGTACATGGGTAAGGAAGCCCTTTTCTTCTGCCATCCTCACTCAGGCAACACACTTGCCAATGCCCAGGGGTCCTCTTGAGGCAGCCCGTGGCCTGGCACCTCCCACCAAAGACAGCTTTCCCCTTTCTGGTCCAGCTGGCCCCACCGGAGGCTACACTATGGTTGGGATCAGGGGGCGGAAGGGAGTTCTTGCTGGAACTTTATCTGGATAAAGTTCTTCATTCATTTGCATATATTTGTTTTTCTGAGACAGGGTCTTGCTCTGTTGTCCAGGCTACAGTTCAATGGCGCACAGCTCACTGGAGCCTTGATCTCCTAGGCTCAAGCGATCCTCCCACCTCAGCCTCCTGAGTAGCTGGGATTACAGGCATGCACCACCATACCCAGCTAATTAAAAAAAAAAATTTTTTTGAGACAGAATTTTGCTCTTTCGCCCAGGCTGGAGTGAAGTGGCGTGATCTCAGCTCCCTGCAAATTCCGCCTCCTGGGTTCAAGTGACTCTTCTGCCTTAGCTGGGATTACAGGCGTACGCCACCACACCTGGCTAATTTTTGTATTTTTAGTAGAGATGGGATTTCACCATGTTGGCCTGGCTGGTCTTGAACTCCTGACCTTGTGATCTGCCCACCTCAGCTTCCCAAAGTTCTGGGATTACAGACGTGAGCCACCTTGCCCAGCCTAATTTTAAAAATTTTTGTAGAGACAGAATCTTACTATGTTGTTCAGCCTGGTCTCAAATGCCTGGGCTCAAGAGATCCTCCTGCCTCCCAAAGCATATATTTATTGACCACCTCCTATATGGTGGGCACTGTTTTAGGTGGTACATAGAAAAAATGTAGAAAAAAATGTTTAGATTTGATTTAACATTGTATAGGAAAATCTATAACCAGCATCCCAAACTCGTGATTTCATGGATATTATCATCTAGGACAAGGCTAAAAAATTAAAAACAGTCCATTTAAAGAAAAACATTAAATAATTTATGTGGCATATAGGTATGGCCAAATGATCAACATAGTAGGCAAATCAGTGAAATTTGGGGAGATGCAGTAGAAATCGCAATCTGTCAAAAGTCATTTTGTTCCAGCATGGCATTCTTAGCGTAATTCTCTCAATTGGGACCTGAGATCCAGCTCAGAATGGCTTTGAGCTGTTTCTGAGGCATGCCTTTGTTCATGCGACAAATGTTACAATTTGTCAGATCTGCTCTAGGTTCATCAGGGACAACATTCAAAACCTCCTGTCCTCAGGGAGCGCACCTGAGCATGATGCACGGGTTTCGAAAGCGACACCACCATTACAAAACAAAAGCCCGAGCAGGGTATGAGGGGCTGCGAGTTTTGGGTTGCGGGATGGAGAAATACAGTGGCTCTGCAGGGACTGTCTCACCGAGATGACATTTGAGCAGAACAGTAGGGACCAGGTGGCAGAGGGTATTTTACAACATTGTAAAGAAGTTGGGTCGGGCGCGGTGGCTCACATCTGTAAACCCAGCACTTTGGGAAGCCGAGGCGGGTGGATCACCTGAGCTCAGGAGTTTGAGACCAGCCTGGGCAGCATGGCGAAACCCCGTCTCTACTAAAAATACAAAAATTAGCTGGACATGGTGGTGTGCATCTGTAATCTCAGCTACTTGGAGGCTGAGGCACAAGACTCATTTGAACCTGGGAGGTGGAGGTTGCAGTGAGCTGAGATGGTGCCACTGCACTCCAGCCTGGGCAACAGAGTGAGACTGCCTCAAAAAAAAATTAAAAATTTGGCTTTGATTCTGAGGGTGATGGAAGCCATTGGTGGGTGTTGAGTTGAGGGATAGAATGAGTATAAGAAGAACATGGCCCAAGCCTCTAAGAGGAGTTTCCTGATCTGCTTGAGCTGGGCAGCTGCAGAGACAGTTTTTCACTACTCAAGGTGGCAGTTGCAGAAAGGAGCCATGCTAATTTGGGATACGTGATTCCAGTGGTTTTGAAAATCCTGACACAGTTATATTTTACTTTCCAGCCACAGCCGTGTGAGCCTGAGACAGACAGGGCAGTGCACAAGGCCAGGTAGTAGGTGTCTGGAAGGCTCTGCAGCCACAGGAGACATGCAGACATGCAAAGAGCAGAAAACTCAGTCCAGGTGTGGTGGCTCATGCCTGTAACCCCAGCACTTTGGGAAGCTGAGTTGGGAGGACCACTTGAGGCCAGGAGTTTGAGGCTGTAGTGAGCTACGATTGTGCCACTGCACTCCAGACTGGGTGACAGAGCAAGACCCTGTCTCAGTTGAAAAAAAAAAAAAGGGAGTGGGCTGGGCATGGTGGTTCATGCCTGTAATCCCAGCACTTTGAGAGGCTGAGGTGGAAGGATCATCTGAGGTCAGGAGTTCAAGACCAGCCTGACCAACACGGTGAAGCTCCGTCTACACTAAAAATACAAAGTTAGCCAGGTATGGTGGCACATGCCTGTAATCCCAGCTACTTGGGACGCTGAGGCAGGAGAATCGCTTGAACCTGGGAAGTGGAGGTTGCAGTGAGTTGAGATTGTGCCATTGCACTCCAGCCTGGGCAACAGAGAAGACTCTGTCTCAAAAAAAAAAAAAAAAAAAAAGAAAAAAGAAAAAGAAAAAAAAAAGGTGGAAAACTCGATCTCTATTTCTGGAGGTTAAAAAATTCCCACCCACTGCTCAGCCCCAAAAGTGGTTGAACTGTCAGTGACTGAAAATAGACCTGTTTCAACAGGCCACCCTCCCTCATGCCACCTGATTTGTGGTGCTTGGGTGGGTGGGAGGATGGTGCAGAAATTCATGAAGCTTGCAAGTTAAAACTTAAATAGCAGGAAAGGCGAAAGCTGAGGGGGCTAGCGCTGGGTTATCTGGAGAAGCTGTACCTTAGCATTACCTTTGCTTTTAACTACAGCCTGAGGCAATGGCAAATCTGCCCTAACTCACATTGGTTGATGCTGTGAAGACAGGGAAGTTCTGGGAGAGTTCGGTTCTTTCCTGATCAGAATCTTTAAGTCTTCTTTTTGTCCGAGTAGCTTCCCCACTCCCCTTGGCCTCCTCAGGCCTTGGAGAGCTTTGAAACAACCCTTTGGTTTCATTAAAAAAAAAAAAAAAAAAAAATTGCCTGTAATCCCAGCACTTTGGGAGGCCAAGGTGGGTGGATCACCTGAGGTCAGGAATTTGAGACCAGCCTGACCAATATGGTGAAACCCTGTCTCTACTAAAAATATGAAAATTAGCCAGGTGCGGTGGTGGGCACCTGTAGTCCCAGCTACTTGGGAGGCTGAGGCAGGAGAATGGCTCGAACCCAGGAGGCAGAGGTTGCAGTGAGCCAAGATCATGCCACTGCACTCCAGCCTGGGCAACAGAGCAAGACTCCATCTCAAAAAAAAATTTTTTTTTAATTTTTATGGGGACATGGTAGGTGGATATAGTTATACGGTACATGAGGTGTTTTGATACGGCATGCAATGCATTCTTACATCATGGAAAATGGGGTATCCCCTTTGGCTTCTATTACATGCCCATCTCATTATGAGTGTACGACTCCAGAACAGCAAGCAACCCCAAAGTCATTCACTGGATTTTGAAATCTACTGTGCTCTTTTTTTTTTAACTTCCTAAAGTACAGCCTGTATTCCCAGTTATGCTTGTCGTAGCAGAATCAAATTAACTATACCACGTGACCCTGCAATTCCACTCCTAGGTATATACCCAAAAGAACCGAGTACCGATATCCATACAAATGCGTGTACGTGAATGTTCACTGCAGCACTATTCACAACAGCCAAAAAGTAGAAACAGACTACATGCCCTCAACAGATGAATGGGCAAAGAAGATGTGGTCTATCCATACAATGGAATATTATTCAGCCATTAAAAGGAATGAAGCACTGATCCATGCTCCAGTGTGGATGAACCTCAAAAACGTCACGCTAAGTGAAAGCAGCCAGACACAAAAGGCCACATAGTGTACAATTCTATTTACATGACATGTCCAGAACAGGCAGATCTATAGAGACAGAAAACAGATTAGAGGTGGCCAAGTGCTTGAGGGAGGGAAGAATGGGGAGTGACGACTGCTAATGGGACGAGGTTTCCTTATGAGGTGATGAGAATGTTCTGGAACTAGTGATGATTGCATAACATTGTGAATACACCAAATGCCACTCAATTACATACTTTTAAAATGGGTAGTTTTATGTGATGTAAATTTCGATCTCAATTTTTTTTTTTTTTGAGACAAAATCTTGCTCTGTTGCCCAGGCTGGAGTGCAGTGGTGTGATATTGGCTCACTGCAACCTCTGCTGCCAAGTTTTAAGTGATTCTTATGCCTCAGCCTCCCAGGTAGCTGGGACTACAGGTACCTGCCACCATGCCTGGCTGATTTTTATATTTTTAGTAGAGACGGGGTTGTGCCATGTTTGCCAGGTCTTGAACCCCTGACCTCAGGTGATCTGCCCACCTTGGCTCCCAAAGTGCTGAGATTACACTGGCGTGAGCCACCATGCCCAGCTCCTGCTTTGTTTTCTTTGATTAGTGGATCCTGGGCCAATTTGAGCGCTAGAAGTCAAGCCAGACTGGAGCTAGGGATGTCAGAAATCCCTGGTTCTTTGCCTTCTGATGGAAATTTCGCAAAGCAGGACCTTGGCCAGCTTGGTTCAGTGGACTGTTCTTCTCCCCAGCTCCAATATTAGTTTCTGTCTTTCTTGGTGTTCCTGGAGGTGGTTGGGACGTGGGGAGGACAGAGAAATGGATGTTCATTTTCCCATGTAACAGTTCACTCCCTTTTCTTCCTTACAGTGTTCGAACTGGTCAACCAAGGGTGAGTGTCCCAGCTCCCGGCACGGGTGATGCGAGAAGCTTCACCAGCTGCGTAGCTGAGTGAGGTGCCACCGGGCTCTGCTGGTGAGAGAGGGCAAGGGCCGGGCGGATCTGGTTTGTGTTTCACGCGTGTGTCGACCTTTCAGGCCTGTGATGGAAGTGCCCACCCTCAAACCACTTTCTGAAGACCAGGCCCGTTTCTACTTCCAGGATCTGATCAAAGGCATCGAGTACTGTAAGCGGGGCCCATGGGAGGACTCTCACCCGGCGGGTCGTTAGCGTTACGAGCTGTGGGTGCAAAGTGGAAACTGTCTTATTTTCTTCCTGGAGCACGAGGAGGTGGGTGGGTGGACTGGGGTTCTCTAGAGAGACAGAACTAATAGGATATGGATACACACACACACGCACACGCACGCACGCACACACACACAGAGAAGAGTTTATTTTTTTAATTATTTATTTATTTTTTGAGATGGAGTTTTGCTCCTGTTACCCAGGCTGGAATGCGATGGCATCATCTCGCTCACTGCAACCTCCGCCTCCTGGGTTCAAGTGATTTTCCTGCCTCAGCCTCCTGAGTAGCTGGGATTATGGGTGTGTGCCACCATGCCCGGCTATGTTTTTTTTTTTTTTTGTATTTTTAGTAGAGATGGGGTTTCTCCATGTTGGTCAGCTGGTCTTGAACTCCCGACCTCAGGTGATCTGCCTGCCTCAGCCTCCCAAAGTGCTGGGATTCTAGGTATGAGCCATCGCTCCTGGCTAAGGGGAGTTTATTAAGTATTAACTTACAGGATCACAAGGTCCCACAATTGGCTGTCTGCAAGCTTGAAGAGCAAGGAGAGGAGTCTGTCTGACTCTCAAAACTGAAGATCTTGGAGTCTGATGTTTGAGGGCAGGAAGCATCCAGCATAGGGGAAAGATGCAGGTTGTGGGGGCTAGGCCTGCCTCACCTTTCACGTTTTTTTCTGCCTGCTTTATATTTGCTGGCAGCTGATTAGATTGTGTCCAGCAGATTTTTTTTTTTTTTGAGATGGAGTTTCGCTCTTGTTACCCAGGCAGGAGTGCAATGGTGCGATCTCGGCTCACCGCAACCTCCGCCTCCTGGGTTCAGGCAATTCTCCTGCCTCAGCCTCCTGAGTAGCTGGGATTACAGGCACATGCCACCATGCCCAGCTAATGTTTTGTATTTTTAGAAGAGACGGGGTTTCACCATGTTGACCAGGATGGTCTTGATCTCTTGACCTCATGATCCACCTGCCTCGGCCTCCCAAAGTGCTGGGATTACAGGCGTGAGCCACCACGCCCGGCCCGTGTCCAGCAGATTAAGGGTGGGCCTGCCTTTCTCAGCCCACTGACTCAAATGTTAATTTCCTTTGGCACCACCCACACAGACACACCCAGGATTCATACTTTGTATCCTTCAGTCCAATCAAGTTGACACTCAGTATTAACCATCATAGCAGAAGCAAAATTGTGTGAGATGAAGAATCAGGGCCAGCTGCAGAGAGCCACCCTAGGGCCATGGCCCAGGCAAGCCAAAACCCTTCTTCCTGCCACTCGGAAAAATGAAGAGCAGTAGCAATAGTGACTATTTATTTAGCACTTTCTGTGTGCACTAGGCACTGTTTGGGGCTCTACTTTTTTTTGTCTCTTATTCCTTCCAGCCACCCTGGGATATCAGGGTCCTGTTAACCTCCTGGAACCTTAGTTTCCTCATCTGTAAAATGGGGATAACATATCTCTCACCAGGGCAGAGAGATCAGCCAGTACACATCACAGTGGTGTGATTGGCAGGTGTCCTTTCTGCTTCTGCTTGTTAAACATCTTAGCTCTTTTTTTTTTTTTTTTTTTTTTTTTTTTTTTTCAGATTCTTGCCTGTTGCCCAGACTGGAGTGCAGTGGCGTGATCTCAGCTCACTGCAACCTCTGCTTCCTGGGTCGAAGTGGTTTTTGTGCCTCAGCCTCCAAAGTAGCTGGGATTACATGCACCTGCCACCACGCCCAGCTAATTTTTGTATTTTTAGTAGAGATGGGGTTTTGCCATGTTGACCAGGCTGGTCTTGAACTCCTGACCTGAGCTGATCTGCCGCCTTGGCCTCCCAAAGTTCTGGCAGTACAGGTGTGAGCCACTGCGCCCAGCCATCATGTTAGCTCTTACCCCTGCCTGTCACATAGGATGGTTGGAGGTTTAATTAAATGTAAAATGTGAATGTGAAACACCTAATGCAGGGCTGGACCCCTTACTTGGTGCTCTGCAGAGGGAGCTGCTGCTGCTTTTACAGAAATCATCCTCATGGCAGTTGGGTCTTCCAGGCTGTAGAATTGTCCTGTGCCATGGGCCGATAGCCAGCAAGAGTTAGCCAAGCCCCCAGTTCGGCTGTGTGGTTCACATTTCAAATTGCCCTGCTCAGGTCATTGTTGGTTTGGTAAATCAGCTGAGTGTTGGCTGTTGGTAAATGAAACTATGTTTCACCGTTGGTCTCACTCAGAGCTGGGAGCCAAGCTCAGCGAAAACTTCCCATGCACTTTCACTTGTGCCTTAATAAATAACAGGCGATTACGAACTGCTGTTGGCAGTTTCATGTTCATTGTTGAGAAAGGGTGGGGCGATGGTGAGTTGGTACTTCCTTGAAGACACTCTTTTCCTCTCATCTTTTAGAGCATGTGAGTGCTCAGCAGGTTTGGGGAGGGGAAGGTTGGAAAAGTCCTGTCTGTGGGAGACAAGGCACCAGAGGGTGCCATGCTTGTATCTCCAGGCCATGTGACCACACGGAGGTCCTCACGGGGTTTTCCTGCCCCTGTCTCCCACCTGCTGTCCACCTCTCCCCAGTACACTACCAGAAGATCATCCACCGTGACATCAAACCTTCCAACCTCCTGGTCGGAGAAGATGGGCACATCAAGATAGCCGACTTTGGTGTGAGCAATGAGTTCAAGGGCAGCGACGCTCTCCTCTCCAACACCGTGGGCACGCCCGCCTTCATGGCGCCCGAGTCACTCTCTGAGACCCGCAAGATCTTCTCTGGGAAGGTGAGCTTGGGCCTGCCTCAGCCACAGAGTTCTGCCTGTGTTAGTCTTTTGGGTTTTGAGCAGCAAGAATCCAACTCACCCAGGCTTAAACAGTGAATCCACTGGGTCGTGATACTGAGGTGTAGGCTTCAGGCTTGGCTAGATCCAGGGACTCAAACAGAAACCATCTCTCTCCATCTTTCAGTTGTTTTCCTTATTTGGTTTCCTCTATAGGTGGGTCAGGCACCAAGGGTCCAGGTTACTTTCAATCATTTGCCAACCTCAGTGGCGATAGTGTTCCTCTTTGACTAGCTCCTGCAAAAACCCTGGGGTTGGCTCTGATTGGCCCAACATGGGTCACGTGTCCATGCTTCAACCAATCACTGTGGCTGGGGATACTGGGCCTCTCATTGGCCTGGCCTGGATCCTGTGCCTGTGCCAGAGCCTAGGAGACAGGATTGGTCCCGCCCCAGCTCCAAGGGCTCAGAGTCAAGAGGTGGCTCCCCAAAGGAAAGCTGGAGGACTGGATGCTGGATTGCCCTTTGTGCCCCCACACTAAGCTCTCTTTTTCTTGCAGGCACTGGATGTTTGGGCCATGGGTGTGACACTCTACTGCTTTGTCTTTGGCCAGGTAAGAGGGTGGGGTGTCCCGTCCCCTTGGTGCCACTGGGTGGTCCCTGGACTAATAGTCATCCTTGTGGGGAGACCACACTTACTTATGTAAGAGTTATTTTAGGCCGGACATATTGGCCCACACCTGTAATCTTAGCTACTCAGGAAGCTGAGGCAGGAGAATTGCTTGAACCTGGGAGGTATAGGTTGCAGTGAGCTGAGATCACGCCATTGTACTCCAGCCTGGGCGACAAGAGGGAGACTCCATTTCAAAATAAAATAAAATAAGAGTTATTTTATTTCTACATCTAGATCTCAATGTGAAAAAGGATGCCTTCTTAAATGTATATGTGTGTGTATGTCATAATCTTATCTGTGAAAAAATGATCTGTTAAAACAGAAGGATTGGCAGAGGCTCTAGAGTTTATAAATAGTTGATAAATTTAAGGCAAAGAGAGCAATTGTGCCACCTCTCCCATTTCTGAGCCCAAGACAGACATCACTGATCAATAACTATGCTCATTCCTCCTGAGCCTGATACTGCTCCGATGTTTTTTCCATCAGGGTATTCCTAGAAGCTACTGTCAGAGGGGTAGCATTGGAATACACATTAAAAGCTGTTTACCGTTATTGATTTAGGGAGTGCTGTTTGGGCTTTTCTGTTGCTGTTATTGTTATTATTGATATCTTTTTTTTTTTTTTGAGATGGAGTCTTGCTCTGTCACCCAGGCTGGAGTGCAGTGGTGTGATCTTGGCTCATTGCAACCTCCACCTCCTGGGTTCAAGCGATTCTCCTGACTCAGCCTCCCAAGTAGCTGGGACTACAGCTGCCAGCCACCACGCCCAGCTAATTTTTGTATTTTTGCAGAGATGGTTTTTTGGCATGTTGGCTGGGCTGGTCTCAAACTCCTGACCTCAAGTGATCCGCCCACCTTGGCCTCCGAGAGTACTGGGATTTGGGATTACAGGTCTGAGCCACTGCACCTGGCCTTCTCGTTTTAACTCTGAAGTTCGGTTTGATTATGTGAGCAATAAAAATGTAGATTTTTCCCTTTCCTGAGCTTGTGTTCTTATTGAGGAAAGCTTAAGAAACCTATGAAGAAATAAAGGAGTTTATAACGATTGCCTCTCAGTATTTGATGAGAAGATTTTTCAATCATACAGCGAAGCTGGCAGAATTGTGCAGTGAACACCCACATACCCACCACCTGGATTCTACTGTTAACCTTTTCCTGTGCTTGTCTGTTCATTCCTTACTCAACCCTCAGTCCATCTGGTTTCTTAATGTATTTCAGAGTAAGTTACCACCGTCTCTGCTCTTCCTTCCTAACGCTTTAGGAGGCAGTGATTAGCTAGAGCTCAAGTCGCTGCTCTTAATGAAATCGTTTTCCTTAGACAGGGGTGGTTCAGGTACCTCTCTGCCACCTTTTCCACCATTTCAGTGCCCCATATAAAGCTTCCTTTTCCAGCACACATAACTGAGTTCCTCTTGAGTCAGGCCCTCGGCTGGGTGAAAGCTTCAATTTGTCACCCAGAAGGCGGTGCAGAAATAGGCTTTGGAGTTAGCTGAATCTAGGCTTACGTCACTCTTTGTACTTCCTGGGACACGTTATTTCTCTGAACTTCTGTTTTTCTCTTCTGTAAAATGAGAATACTCCTTATGATTTCTGATGGCTTCTGAGAGGATTGACAGAAATAATTCAAGTGTCCATTAATTCAGCAGCTATTTATTGAGCCCTTACTCTGTGCCAGGAATGCCCTTAGGCATGGGAGAGTTTGCAGTGAGCAAGACAGACAGAAATCCCTGCTTTCTTGGAGCTGACATTCCCGTGGGAGGAGTTAAACAATAAACAAGGCTGGGCGTGATGGCTCATGCCTGTAATTCCAGCACTTTGGGAGGCCAAGGCGGGTGGATCACGAGGTCAAGAGATCGAGACCATCCTGGCCAACATAGTGAAACCCCGTCTCTACTAAAATACAAAAATTAGCTGGCTGTGGTGGCGCACGCCTATAGTTCCAGCTACTCGGGAGGCTGAGGCAGGAGAATTGCTTAAACCCAGGAGGTGGGGGTTGCAGTGAGCCGAGATCACACCAGTGCACTCCAGCCTGGTACCTAGCAACAGAGCAAGACTCTGTCTCAAAAAGCAAACAAACAAAAATAAACCAATAAACAAATCTGTACCATAACATCAGGGATAAGTGCTACGATGGGATAGTGTGGGCAGCGGTGGTATTGGGGGTTGTGTGTTTTAGACAGGGGTGCAGGAAGGTCTCCCTGAGATGGCGAGCTTTAGTCAAATACCTGCATGGTGGGAGAGACCAAGCCATTTAGATATTGGTGGGAAGAACATTGCAGGGAGGGGGAACAGTGAATAAAAGCCCCAGGGCAGGGCATGGCGTGGTCCAGGCTACACCCTTGCCTGTCAGTGCTGCTGCTGCTGCGGAGCTTCTGTCTTGTTCTGGTGTTTCTGCTGCTCACCTGGCAAGAGGGTGATGAGCAGCGTTTGCTTTGGTGTAAGTAGGCAAACTGAGGCCCAGCTACAGAGGGAGGCTGCAGTGTGCTTGGGAAAGGCTCTAGCCCTTTGAGAAGGACACTCCTGGGCATTTCTGGCTCTGCCCAGCCTCGGCCGGGCCCCACAGCCCTGTGTCTGCGCCATTCTCAGGGAGAATGGGAACTGTCTGCTCCCCAGCCTGGGCCGCAATTGTTGGTTTCTCGGCTATTTCCTATGTGGAGTGATACAGCATGGGTGGCCGCCGTGGACCGTCACTCTGTCCCTGGTCTCTTCGCAGTGCCCATTCATGGACGAGCGGATCATGTGTTTACACAGTAAGATCAAGAGTCAGGCCTTGGAATTTCCAGACCAGTGAGTATCTCCCGCCATCCTGCGTCACCTCCCGGTCCGAGTTCTTGGCAGTCATGTGTCTCCCACGCCTGATGTGTCTCCCACCCTGACATGTCTCCATCTGCAGGCCAGATATAGCTGAGGACTTGAAGGACCTGATCACCCGTATGCTGGACAAGAACCCTGAGTCAAGGATCGTGGTGCCGGAAATCAAGGTACCCTTGGCTCGGCCAGTGCCCGTGCTTGGAACTGTTTGGCTCAGCTCTGCCTCAGCCAGGCCCCACACCCTGTGTCCACAGCACCACACCCTCTTTGGCACTGCTGTTTTCCCAGGCCCCGGGGCCTCTGAGCTGCTGGGGGTTCTGTTGAGGGTTGGGGAAGAAGATGTGGGCGGAGTGTGCACTGTGCTTGTGGAGTGGGATCTGTGACCGACCAGCCTGCACTTGCTCCGATTGGTGTGGGCCAACGGGATCCACCCACCGCCAGCCAGCCTGGGGCCCTGTGCTCCACTCCCTGCTGCCGGAACTCGGGTCCTTTCCAAAGGCCAGTCCCTTTGAGAAACTGCAGTGAGGATGGGAGGAAATTAGTGAGCAATTCTACCTCCCCAGCCTACTGAAGTCCACCGTCTTGCAGGAAGCACTTTTAGGAAAGCGTCCTCCCCAACACATCCCCACTAATGCCACACGCATACATCTGGCCCTTTAAGAAATCTAGAGAAAAGAAAAAAAAGAATGAAAAAAAGAAATCTAGAGATCGGCCGGGCACAGTGGCTCACGCCTGTAATCCCAGCACTGTGGGAGGCTGAGGCGGGTGGATCACCTGAGGTCTGGAGTTTGAGACCAGCCTGGTCAACATGGTGAAACCCATCTCTACTAAAAAATACAAAAATTAGCCAAGTGTGGTGGTGGTCACCTATAATCCCAGCTCCTTGGGAGGCTGAGACAGGAGAATCACTTGAACCCAGGAGGCAGAGGCCGCAGTGAGCCGAGATCATACCAGCTTGGGCAACAGAGCAAGACTCCATCTCACAAAAAGAAAAAGAAATCTAGAGATTTGCCTGGGGACCTTCTAGGTGCCTAGCTAACCAGCGTTTGAAGGTGTCTTAACAGGAGGCAGCCCAGAAAGTAATTTTAGGTTTAGGGCTTGGACCCAAGGGACAGACCGCTGTGTGGGTCCTCTCCTGATCGTGTCCTGCGGGCTGGTCTCACTGTGCCTGCCAGCATCTGTCTCCCCTGCTGTGAGGTGGGGAGAATGCCGCCTGCCATGTGCCGAACCTCCCTGGTGTCAGGGATTGTGGCTGAGGCGTGATGGAGGCTCCTGGGGCAGCCAGGCAAGGCAGATGCCAAATTCCAGCCACTTCGGCCAAGACCTGGGGCTGGATGGAGAATCGCCCTGCTCCCGTTTCAGCCTCCAAGCTCCTCCTGTCCTGTCTCTCCGTCTTCACGTTCCACCCCTTTGCTCACCCCGCCCTCTGCTCGCCAGCTGTCTTGCATGCCTGACCACAGGCCCTCGCCTCTCCCTCCTGCATGCCCTCGTGTCTCCGCCCGCTGGCAGGGTCCTCCGGGAGCCAGCCGCGCCCGCCCCTCACCCCTCCTGTCGTTCATTGAAGCTGCACCCCTGGGTCACGAGGCACGGGGCGGAGCCGTTGCCGTCGGAGGACGAGAACTGCACGCTGGTCGAAGTGACCGAAGAGGAGGTCGAGAACTCAGTCAAACATATTCCCAGCCTGGCGACCGTGGTAAGGTGGCCGGACCCCTGACCAGAGCAGGGACCCAGGAGCCTGAGGTGGGGCCTGGCCTGGACAGGCAGGACACAGGCGGGTGCCTGGGAGTCAGGAGATGGCTGGGGGCCGCCCCTAACCCACAGCTGCTGGCCTCTGGGCCTCGGTCACACATCAGGCCAGGTGACCCCTGCATCTTCTGAGCCAGGTTCCATGTTACCATAGGGAGGGGGGAGTTTCTCCTTCTGGAATTCCTGCTTTCAGAGCTTATCAGGGGAGAGTAACTAGAAGTGCCAGGCAGGAGCAAGGGCTGGGGCCGGGGCTGAGGTCGCTAAGCCGGGATTCCCACCTGGCTGGACTTTCAGGCTCCAGGGTGGATGGTGTAGCACATCTCACGCCTGCTGTGTGGGCAGCCACCAGGAAAGTTCTGCCCATCTCCTGAGGGTGGGATTTTGCTTAGGAGCTGCCAGGTCCCTTTTTATGGCCTTGAATTTGGATCCTGACCCGGGAAGAAGCAGCCAGAATGTCAAGTCCTCAGGCCTAACCTGGGAGGCTTTGGGAATTGCCACTGATCAAGTCCCTGTCCAGGAGGGCAGCTAGCTCCAAGAGGGAGGCCAGGAGTCCTGGGGGTCCAGGCTCTAGGCAGCAGGCCTGGGGACAGAGACCAGCAGGTTGTCCTACCACAGCCACTTCGAAAGGCCTGGTTGCAGTTGGCCAGCACTGGTCCCAGGGGCCGGTAGGACCTGGGCTCTGGGAGGGACCCGTGAGACTGACTGCAAAGGCACAGAAGGTCCACCTGAGAGAGACTGGCCCTGTAGGGTCCCGGGTGCCGCCCTCTCCCCCAGCTTGGCAGCTCTCCTCTCTTCTTCCCCACACACTTGCTCTCTTCTCCTTCCAAAGCTGAGCCCTGGCTGGGGCATCCATCCACATCTTCCTCCACTCCTTCCCCCCGGGGCTGCGCATGACCTTCACTGCTGAAGACTCACTCACCCCCACGCACCCTTCCTCAGCCACCCGCCCACCCCCTGTGCCTGTAGATGGGGAGACAGCTGGCGTCGGACCCTGCACCCACTGTGGGTTACTCTGTTCCAGGCTTGGGATGTACCAGTCCTGAATCAGTTGCCCTCCCTTTCCTCCCCAGCTCTCAGCTGCAGGTTCTTGGGAAAACGTGTCTGACCCTGGAGGTCTGGAGTAGGCATTCATTATTCGGGAAACACTTGTGGAACACCAGGCTGGGAGCAGGGGCTAGGTGATGAGCAAACCCCCATGGCCTCTGCCATGCTTGCGAGGCAGATGCTGGTCAAACCAGCAAATGTATGTACAGCGTGAGACACGCCCCTAATGGAGGGACACCTGGCCCCACTTGGAAGAAGTGGATAGACACCGAAAGATGGTAGGGTGTTAACGCCGCCGAGAGAGGGCGGAGGGGGCTAACACACCCGGGCAGGGCCACTGAAGCAGGGCAAGGAAGTGGCGGGGAGGGTGTGGCGAAGTTTTACATCTTCACTCTAAGAGCCATGGGTTCGAATCAGGGCAGCTGGAGCAGGGATGGGCAAGTAGATACTGGGAAAGGGTCTCACTCGGAACAGGATTGCAAGGTATAGGCCCCCTCCATGTGTTCATCATTCAGGAAACACGGAGCAGCAGCATGTGCCAGGCACAGGTGTCAAAGATGAGCATGGCCCAGTGCCAGCTCTCGGGGGTCAGGGGGCGGAGCTCCTTGCCTTATATGAAAGCTGGACCTGGGAAGAATCAGCCTCTGTTGCGATCAGAGGTGCGAGGGCTGGGGGCTTCACAGAGGGGGAGTTCCTGCCCTGAGTTGACAAGGCCACAGGGGAGGTGGCAGGGCAGGCTCACCTGGGGAAGTGACACCTGCCCAGGCTCAGAGGAAAGAGGGGCTGGCGTATCCCAGTGACTGTAGGTAGGAACCTCAGCAGGGGAAGAGGCCTTCATTCCCAAAGTTGGTGCTGCTTTTTTTCTTTCTTTCTTTTTTTTTTTTTTTTTTAGGTGGAGTCCTCCATCGCCCAGGCTGGAGTGCAATGACACGATCTTGGCTCACTGCAACCTCCGCCTCCTGGGTTCAAGCAATTCTCCTGCCACAGCCTCCTGAGTAGCTGGGATTACAGGTGCCCATCACCACGCCCAGTTAATTTTTGTATTTTTAGTAGAGACGGAGTTTCACCATGTTGGCCAGGCCGGCTCAGGTGATCTGCCTGTCTCAACCTCCCAAAGTGCTGGGATTACAGGCGTGAGCCACCACACCCAGCTCCCACCTTCTTTTAAATGGAGGTAGAATTCACATAAAATTAAAGTCAGTGGCATTTGGGACATTGTCAGTGGCGTGCAGTTATCCCCTCCACAGTTCTGAACATTTTCATGACTTTACACCCTCGTCCATCAGCAGTCACCCTCCATTCCCCTCCCCCCAGCCCTGGCACCGACTCCCCTGCCCTTTGTGTCTATAGATTTCTGTATTCCGGTGGAATCCTACACTGTGTGGCCTTTTGGGCCTGGCACTGCTGCAGCCTGGATCAGTGCTTCATTCCTTTTATGGCTGAATCATGTTCCTTCACATGGACAGACCACTTTGAGTTTATCTGTTCTTCATTTGATGGGCATTTGGGTGTTTCCACCTTTTGGTAAATCAATGTGTCTAAAAAAGAAACTTTTTTTTTTTTTTTTTTTTTTTTGAGACAGTCTTGCTCTGTCGCCCAGGCTGGAGTGCAGTGGCACAGTCTCGGCTCACTGCAACCTCCACCTCCTGGGTTCAAGCCATTCTGCTGCCTCAGCTTCCTGAGTAGCTGGCACTACAGGCGCATGCCACCACTCCTGGCTAATTTTTGTATTTTTAGTAGAGACAGGGTTTCACCATATTGGCCAGACTGGTCTCGAACTCCTGACCTTGTGATCCGCCTGCCTCAGCCTTCCAAAGAGCTGAGATTACAGGTGTGAGCCACCGTGCCTGGCCTCAATGTTTCTTAAACACTTATTTTTCTTGTTAGCAGCAAATGCTTAAAAAGTCAGAAGCTCAGTGAATTCCTGAAACAGTTGAAGGGGCACCTTCAAGGTGGGGGTGGGGTGAGGGGCCCAGTGACTCTTATGGGGTCCGCAGGCCGTTCTTTTCATGGGAAATGGCAGCCAAGAGCATCACCAAGGCTGATTGTTCACGCCCTTGCTCCAGAACTTTCTGGGGCTCTCTGGCTGGCCACAGGCCAAGTTCCAGACCACTCTGGGTGAGGATTCTGAGTCAGGGAGTGAGGGGACCAGATCTGGGTTTTGGAAGGAATGGGAGGGAGGGAAGTGCAAAGCAGGAGGTCTGGGAGAGGCGCTGAGCAGTGGCTGAGGGGTGTGGTGCAGGACGCGCCTTTTCCCAGAGGATTCTCTCGGCAGGGGTTGGTGGGGGACTGTTTCCCAGCCAGGCTGCCTATGTGGTCTGTGTTTAGTATGGGCAGAGCTGGGCCACCATCGAGGCCAGCCCCCATCGTCTCTCAGAAACACCTTCTAGGGTGGCCAAGCTCTTCTCCTCACACCACACCAGCTTGTGACCTGGCCATCCTCAGCGTTCTGGGATGTTTCCCGTCCCCGACTAAGACACAGCGCCCTGAGAAACTGGTACCCTGGTGTGTTGCTGGGGGGAATGTAAAATGCTGTGGCTGCTGTAGGAGACAGTCTTATATTTCCTCAAGGTGTTCAACATAGAATTACCACGTGACCCAGAAATGCCTCTCCTTGTCTGTGCCCAAGAGAAATGACATTTTGTGTGGGTAACATGTTTATACCAAAATTCATGCATGAATGTTCATAGCAGCGCTATTCACAGTAGCCAAAGGGTAGGAATGCATGTCCATCGGTAGATGAACTGAGAAGCTGAATGTGGTCCATCTGTGCAGAGTGTTACTGTTGGGCCACAGAAGGCAGCGAAGCACTGATCACGCTCCAGCACTCAGGAGCATGACGCTCAGAGAGAAGCCGGACACAACAGGCCACGTGTGGTATGATTTCATCTATAGGAAGGTCCCGGATGGGTCAGTGTGCACAGACAGGGAGCTTAGTGGTCACCAGAGGCTGGAGGAAGGGTGAGTGGGGTGTGCGTTGCTAACAGGCTTGGGGTGTCTTTTTGGGGTAATGCAAATGTTCTGAAATTAGATAGCGGGGCTGTGAATATACTAAAAACCACTGAATCATGTACTTTATGATGGTGGGAGCCAGGCCTGGTGACTCATGCCTGTAATCCCAGCATTTTGGGAGGCCGGGGTGGGCGGAATGCCTGAGGTCAGGGGCTCAAGACCAGACTGGCCAATATGGTAAAACCCCATCTCCACTAAAAATACAAAAATCAGTTGGGCGTGGTGGCAAGTGCCTGTAGTCCCAGCTACTTGGGAGGCTGAGGCAGGATAATCCCTTGAACCTGGGAGGCGGAAGTTGCAGTGAGCTGAGATTGCACCACTGCACTCCAGCCTGGGTGACAGAGCAAGACTCCACCTCAAAAAAAAAAATAGTGTATGTCATGTGAATTATATTTTGATTTTTGTTTTTTTCAAACCCGTGTATTTTTTTTTCTCTATTTCAATAGGTTTTTGGGAGCAGGTGGTGTTTGGTTACATGGATAAGCACTTTAGTGGTGATTTCTGAGATGTTGGTGCGCCTGCTACCTGAACAGTATACACCGCACACAGTGTGCAGACTTTTATCCCTCACCCATCCTCCCACCCTTCCCGCCAAGTCCCCAAAGTCCATTGTGTCATTCTTAGACCTTTGCGTCCTCATAGCTTAACTCCCACTTGTAAATAAGAAGATATGATGTTTGGTTTTCCATTCCTGAGTTACTTACTTTTGTATGTCTCAATTTGAAAAAGCAGCCCGACTCTCAGAATCATACCTAGGAGGCAATAGTTTCTCGCTGCGGTGGTCATAGACAGCTTTCACCAAAAATAAAGGCCTCGCCTTAAAGATGAGACAGGCTGAGGGGCCTGGGGAGCCTATCCAGCCGTGGCTCCCGTGAGACAGAGGTGCCAGTGTGCCTGAGGGATGGCCCACTCTCCTGGAGCACAGGCCTGTGGGGGTTGGTGAGGCAGGGACTAGATGATGACCAGCCTTGAATGTCAGACCAGGGGGTTGGGACCTTATCTTGATGGCAGCCAGGGAGCCACAGGAGGTTTTGGAACAAGTCAGACTTAAGGATGGCTCTGTCACATGCACCCAGGTGGGAAGGACATTGCCAGTTTCTCTCAAAGGCCTGCCATAGGCCACTAGCCCTGGGAGCTGGCAGGGGCTGGGGAGAAGGAAGAGGGAGGGTGTTGCCTGGAATCGCCCCCACCTGCCAGGCAGTCACCTGCCACCTCCTCTTTTCTCCCTCTTCAGATCCTGGTGAAGACCATGATACGGAAACGCTCCTTTGGGAACCCATTTGAGGGCAGCCGGCGGGAGGAGCGCTCGTTGTCAGCGCCTGGAAACCTGCTCACGTGAGTGGCTGACTGCCTTCTTGGGTGGGGTAGTGGGTGGCTGGAGGCTGAGCTTGGGGCAGCCCTGCCCATCCCACTTTGCACAGGCCCTCCCTGAAGTGGTGCCATCTGGAGAGACTCAAATGAAAGCCGCCTGGTGCACCGGGGCAGTCAGCACCCCTTCCTGGGCTCAGCCCACCCCCTTTTGCTGATGGCTAAGCCACCTGAAGTTTACCTTTCTCGGGGACTTGCACCGTAGTTGGAGGTGCTCTGCGTGGTCGGAAGGAAAGCACTTTTCTGGGCCGGGGAGTGTGAGTGCCTGAGTGGGAGGTTGAGGCTCTGCGATGCGTGAGTGAGCAGTGTGGTCTCACTCAGGACCCCATGTGTCCAGGCGGAGAGGTGTCCACTCATGGGCTGTCAACACCATCCTGGCTCCAGCTCTCTGAAGCTGGTGTTTGGGGTGTGAGTGTCTCTGGGGTGGGGGAACGGGCATCCCATGGATCCCAAGGTTCCCTTCTCATGTCCCTTTTCCCTCCCTCTGGTGATTCCAGCAAAAAAACAACCAGGGAATGTGAGCCCCTGTCTGAGCTCAAGGTAATGCCTGCCTGCCTGTGCCGTAGCCTCTGCTGGGGTCTGGGGGTGGGGGCAGCTGCAGAGCACGGGGCATCCCCACCTAGGCAGATGTTCCTTCCAGCCTGGGCCGCTGTGGCCAGGCTCACCACGGGCCTCCAGACCCAGTATTAGAACGAGGGGCCTCGGGGGCTTGGACCCGATGGTGAGTCATGCATGTGGGCTGGGGCTGCGGGTGCATGGCGCTCCAGCTGGAATGCCTGCGGATGCACCCAGGTCTGAAGACCCCTGTGGCACACACGTCTCCTCAGTGCACGTCAATGGCATTGAAGCTCTGTCATGGGGCCCATGGGTGCCCCAGCGAGTCCGCATGGTCAGAGCATAGGTCAGGCATGCTGCACTGCGTGGCTCTTCGCTCAGGGCTCTCTGGCCTCCATTCTTCTTTCTCTGATGTGTTTAGATCTAGAAAATAAATCCCCTTCCTGCCTGTTGCAAAGTAATGTAAGCGTTCTGTCACCCAAGTGGGATGCAGACCTTCTTGCTGTCAGCCACGCTTCCTTCACACACATACCCAGCCCGGTGACCAGAACCTCCCAGGACAGATGAGGCTTTGTGTCCTATGAGACTGGGGGAATCTGCTGGGCACCCCTGCTGCAGGTGCCATGGTGGGTGGGGACCCCACTGTCCTTCCCACTGAGCCCATCCGTCGTAGCCACCTGATTCGGTGGGCGCTCCAGGCAGTCTCTTCTTTTTCTTTCTTTCTTTTTTTTTTGAGATGGAGACACCCTCTGTCTCCCAGGCTGGAGTGCAGTGGTGCAATCTCGGCTCACTGTAACCTCCGCCTCCCGGGTTTAAGAGATTCCTCTGCCTCAGCCTCCCAAGTAGCTGGGACTACAGCTAATTTTTGTATTTTTAGTAGAGACGGGGTTTCACCATGTTGGCCAGGATGGTCTCGATCTCTTGACCTCATGATTCACCCACCTTGGCCTCCCAAAGTGCTGGAATTACAGGTGTGAGCCACTGCGCCTGGCCCTGTTTCTTGAAAATAGCTTTATTGAGGGTATAATTCACATACCATGTCATTCACCCATGGGAAGTGTACGATTCAGTGCTTTCTGATACAGTCAGAGTTCTGCAGCCATCACCACCATCAACTTTAGGAGATTTTCATCAGCCCAAGAAGACACCCTACACTCCTGAGCTGTTCCCATCCAACTCCCCCACGCCAGCAACCACTCACCTTTTAATTTGCTATGGATTTGCCTATCCCGGACATTTCATATAAATGGCATCATACACTACGTGGCCTTTTGTGTCTGGCTTCTTTCACTTAGCATCGTTTTCGAGGTTCATCCATGCTTTATGTGCATTAGTGCTTCACGTCTTTTTGTGGCCAAATAATATTCCATTTTCCATTGTATGGACACGCCTCACTTTGTTCATCCATTCACCTGTGGATGGACTTGTCTCCACCTTTTGGTTCTTGAATGCAGACTGATGCTATGAACATTGGCGTACAGGTGTCAGGAGTTGGCTTACGAGATGCAATGGATTGGCCACCCATCCCGTGGGAGTAGGGAGTCAGGGCTTATGTGGTAATCTGGGAGGAGCAGCTGTTTGGGAATTATTTATGCTTTTGAGACAAACCTTGCCCTCCAGCATAGAGCAGGGAAAATGGCAATCCCTCAGAGCCAGTCTTCAGCACCTCAGAGGCGGACAGAGTCCCCCACCTTGTGCCCAGACAGATGCCTGGGCAGCCCGGCCCTGGGTGTGAGCCTCACGGGACGATGGAGTGGAAACCCAGTGGGTTGGCCTGTCCTCGGCCTTCCTCCTCTCAGTCTCCATTTTAGGGTCTGCCACCAGACTGGGGCTACCTCCCGTCTGGGAGCAAGTCTGCCAAGTCTGCTGTTGGTTTCTTTTCTATTTTCTTTTTTGAGAGAAGGCCTTGCTCTGTCACCCAGGCTGGAGTGTAGTGGCATGATTTCGGCTCACTGCAACCTCTGCCTCCTAGACTCAAGTGATTCTCCTGCCTCAGCCTCCTGCATAGCCGGGATTACAGGTGCTCGCCACCATGCCTGGCTAATTTTTATATATTTTTTAGTAGAAACGGGGTTTCCCCATGTTGGCCAGACTGGTCTCGAACTCCTGACCTCAGGTGATCCGCCTGCCTCAGCCTCCCAGAGTGCTGGGATTACAGACATGAGCCACCGTGGCTGGCCCTATTTTCAATGAGATCAAAATTGCAAGACAGCAGCAGATGGAGATTGGCTCAAAGGGCTGTACCGCCCCTTCCTCCCCTCACCTGGGATCCCCTGCCCTCAGCCCCCAGCAGGTGGGATGCCTTGGTCTTGGGAGCTCACAGAGCTGATTCAGGCATTGGGGGTCTTGGACTGGAGGCCCCTCTGCCATCTACAATAAGACCCAGCCCCTACCCACAGGCAATGCAAGGGTGGAGACTGAAGGCCTAGCCTGATGTCTTGTTACAGTGCCTCCTCCCCGGGATCTTCCCCGCCTTTTTCATCAGAAACATAGCAAGCCAGACATGATGCTTTCTCTTCCCTTGTGTAAGGACAGGCTCCCGCCTGGACAGGAGACACAGATTGCTGTTGGGGAAGGACAGACAGTGACCCATGTGGCATGCCCAGTGGCCTCCCTAAGATCGGGGGAGCTGTGTGATGCTGGTGAGGGGATGGGCCCCTCCTTGGGGATTCCCCTCGTACCTGTCACACCATCCACGCTGTCACACCTCGCTGTCACACCTGCGGCTCTAGCCTGGGCTCTTCAGGGACACAGGGTCTCTCCTCCCCCGACTTCCAGGAAGGAAGGAGCCTCCTCTTCTGTCTGAGGGGGTCCTCCCCCAGGACTGGCTGTGGGAGGGCTGAGGCGGGAGGATCACTGGAGGAGTTGTCAGCAGCCCTTTCCTGAGGGCCAGCAGTGTGCCAGGCCGGGGGGAGGCCCTGATCACCCCCCCACACACATACACACAAGGAACTCAACAGCTGGTGACTGAGGACAGTGTCACAGTCCCTTCCCTGCTAGAGCTCATAACCTAGGTGGGGGTCGAGGTACCTAAAAACCTGGCATGACAGGCACCGTGGGGTGGGGTGGGGGCACGTTCTACTTGGGATTTGTGCAGTGATTCTTGGTGTTACATAGTTTTGCAACTGTTGTACAGCTCCTTGCTAATTTTGGCAGATGATGCTGGTCTTTCATTTACAGAGGGGTTGGCTGCAAAGTCTTCTTTGAAAAATGTATGTGAGCAAAGAAAAGGGGGAGAGGATCTCAAAGACTGGGTTATGTAGATCATGTTCCGGGGGTGTGCGAGGGCTCACTTGGGCAGGGGGGCCCAGATGTGCGAGCAGCTGGCTCAAGAGCCTCGCTGGCGTATCTTGGAGTCTTAACGTTGGTTTTCTGTTCGGTGAGCAGGAAGCAAGGCAGCGAAGACAACCTCCAGGGCACCGACCCGCCCCCCGTGGGGGAGGAGGAAGTGCTCTTGTGAAAGGCAGCCCCTGTGTGGAAAGTTGCGGGGCCCCTGCCCCCGGCTCCCCCGCACCCATGCATCCACCGCAGCTGGAGGAGGCGATGGAGTCCGAGTAGCTGCCTGGACCGCTCGACCTCGCATGCACGCCGCGTCGCCTCTGCGGGGCTGCTACACCCGCGTTTCCATAGCAGCATGTCCTACGGAAACCGAGCACGTGTGTAGAGCCTTGATCGTCATCTCTGGTTATTTGTTTCTTCCTTTGTTGTTTTAAAGGGGAAAAAAAAAAAAAAAAAAGGACTTGACTCCGTGACGTGGACCTTGGCCGCTGGCTGGCTGAACAGGCAGGTGTGAGGAGTTGCAGACCCAAACCCATGTGCATTTTGGGACAGTTGCTTTTTAAAACGTTTTTATGCCAAAAATCCTTCATTGTGATTTTCAGGACCGTGTCAGATAGACCAAGTGAGTGTGTGTGGGGTTTGACAACTGTGGGAAAGTGAGCAGAAAACTCCGACGGTCTGAGGCCATGGAGGTGGTTGCTGCATTTGAGAGGGAGTAGGCGGTTAGATGTGGCTCCTTGCGCAAACCCAAACCGTGGCACCTTCCAGAGTTGTGGACTCCAGGAGGCAGAGTGGGGCTGGCCCTCAGTAACTGCAGGGAGCTCTGATGCAACTTATTTCTAAGAAGGATTTTTAAATTTTTTTTATGGGTAGAATTGTAGTCAGGAAAACAGAAAGGGCTTGAAATTTAGTAAGTGCTTCTAGAAGGGGATTTTCCAAGCCTGGAAGGGTATTTGGCAGCTGTGGAGGGAAAAGTTTCTCCTGAAAGACTGAACGTGTTTCTTCATAACAGCCGCTGAAAGCAGGTTTCTGAGATAGTTGACCAAGCTCTGGTAAATCTCTTTGACAGCTTACAAAAACTTCAGGTGAAATCCTATGCTTCCATGTACATTACAAGGCTTACGATTAAACAAAAAATATTTTCAAGTCTCTAACTAAACTCTAGAGCACAGTAGTTCAGAAATGATTTAGAGCTTCCAGGATCTAGTTCACGGCTCAGGCATGTGATCAGTTAGAGCCGATGAAACCTATGCCTGTCTGTATATATTAGCAGCTTAGCTAGTTCATAAACTGTGTATTCTAGAGACCGCTAAGGTTTTGTTTTCATTTTAAGTCCTAGCTGATTGTTGTGGTCAATGAAATACCCAGTTTCTGGAGGGCCAGTTGGGAAATGCTTTCACTGGACTGACACACAAGTGATCCTCCTGAGGATCTGAGCTTCCCTAGACTCCATACAGTAACCTTGGCACCCTTTTAGAGAAGACGGTTAAAACCCACAGCACTCCTCAGGGCATGAGGAAACCAGGGCTGGGCACGGGAAGTTCCCCTTTGTAGCTAAAAGTCCAGAAAGGCAGGGTTCATCTTTTTGACTTCCAATTAATATTGGGAAGTTTGGTTGAGGTTCCAGTGTGACTCCTTTCAGAGCTACGGGTGGGGGAGGGTGAAACTGAGGGGGAGGAAAGCTGGAAAGACTCCGCCCTGGGAGATTCCCAGCTCTGCTTTCCAGCGCTTGGCAGAATCTGAGTTGGGGAAAGACCGTACCAGGAAGTGGGTTCGGAAGACTTTGCTTCCCCGTTGTTTCCACCTGATCAGCCCTGGTGTGAGGACTTCTCAGACGAAGGCAAGGCCTTATACCCCTGCCCAGCCGGTTCATAGAGCTCTGGGTATTCTTGGCTTCCATAGATCCTAACTAAGCTCTTGACTGTAGTTTAGCCAGACTTTTCTTGTTATCTTATAAGCAGTTCAGAATTAGGGAATGCTGGCTTTGAAGAGCAAAGGACAGGTCGTCTAGAGAGTGTCATCTGGCCTGCTTGCTGGGTCTTTTGTCATCCAGCACTTCCTCTTGCACTTCTTCTTTACATTTATGGGAAAGGACTCAATGGCCCCAGCCCCCCTGGCACTAGATGGGGCTTGGCTAGTTTGCAATAAGCACCTTGCAGAGGTTAAAGCCATCAGGTCCCTAGTCCGAGGCCCAGCCTGCCTGTGGGCTCTGGCCTGGCCTGGTGGCTGGCCCAGGGGGCGGCAGCGCTCAGAGCTTCTGCAGGGCTTCTCTTGTTTACACAGCTGCATCCGACAATGCCATTTCTCCCCACCATGGAAATTTCCATCTAAGATTTCTTCCGGGGAATGCCAGCAATCAGGCAGCACCCAGCTGTTGGGGCAGTGGGGTGGGAGAGGCCCACATTGATGACTTTTTTTTTTTATACGAAGAAACACCAAAGAAAGCTGTGGAAAGGACCTGTCCCACCTGAAAAGGATAAGCCAAGATGGCTGTAAACACAAAGCATTTGAGCTACACTCTCTCTCGGAGCACACTGATTTTTCAAATGCCAGCTCTGTCGGGAAAGGAGGCGCTGTTATGAGCAGCTCTTCCAGTGGGCACAGAGGACGCCCATCATTTCCTCCATTGCTGGCTCATCTGTGGGACCAATCTGGTGTAAGCAACCTGTGGCCTGCACCTGTGGCCTCGAAGGAAGCACAAACCATCCACTTTCCATTTCCTCGGCCCTTTTCCACCGCCCCCTTCCATGCCACCAGTTGCCAGTGGCTCCCAGAAAGCCTTATCGAGCCCCTTGTTGACACTTGGGGCTGCAGAGGCCTCTCCCCACTGGTCTGGCCTTTCCCGAGAGGCAGGGCTCCCATCCTCGGCCTTTCTGGAACAAGATGCCTGTGCAGGTGGATACACAGGCCTGGTTTGTTGCTGTCACTCGTCTTCCAGTGGGGAGCTTCCAGTGGGGAGCTTCACGTTGCCGAGTGGAAGAATCATGACCTCCACTTGCTTCCAAGGTGCTAGGGAAGTTTCAGGGTATGCTGGTTCCCCGCTCCAGCTGGAGGCCGAGTTTCTGGGGACTGCCAACTTTTCTACTCTATGATTGATTCAACGCCCGATGCTTCTGTTTGTTTCCTAACCCTTTCTACTATGCATTTTCCTTTTATCAGGTGTGCAGAGTTAAATACTGTGTATTTATCACTAAAAAGTACATGAACTTAAGAGAAAAATAAGCCCTTGGTGTTTTTCCACAGATGTTTAAGCTTCTCTGTAAAGTTGAAATAAATAGCAAAATGGTGCAAAGCCGGGGCCTGTTTGGGATGTTTGTGTTGGTGGTTGCGTTTGTGTTGGTGGTTGTGTACTCAGGCTGTCTGTCCTGATGTGTGTATTCCTGCCTCAGGCTGACAGCAGGGTCAGATGCCCAAGTCAAAGCTACTATATTTGGCAAATCTCGAATTGACAGCATGTCCTAGGACCTCGCTACTCAGTGTGTGGGCTAGAAATGCAGCTGCCAGCCGGGCGCGGTGGCTCACGCCTGTAATCCCAGCACTTTGGGAGGCCGAGGCAGGCGGATCACCTGAGATCGGGAGTTTGAGACCAGCCTGACCAACATGGAGAAAACCCGTCTCTACTAAAAATACAAAAAATTACCCAGGCATGGTGGTGCATGCCTGTAATCCCAGCTATTCAGGAGGCTGAGGCAGGAGAATTGCTTGAACGCGGGAGGTGGAGGTTGTGGTGAGCTGAGATCACACCACTGCACTCCAGCCTGGGCAACAAGAGCAAAACTCCATCTCAAAAAAATAAATATAAAAAAGAAGTGCAGGAGGCAGCCATGACTGTAGCTCAAGCCTGCAATCCCAGCACTTTGGGAGGCCAAGGTGGGTGGATCATGAGGTCAGGAGTTCAAGACCAGACTGACCAACATGGTGAAACCCTGTCTCTACTAAAAAATACAAAAATTAGCTGGGCATGGTGGCTCGTGCCTGTAATCCCAGCTACTTGGGAGGCTGAGGTAGGAGAATTGCTTGAACTGGACCCGGGAGGCGGACGTTGCAGTTACCCGAGATCGCGCCACTGCACTCCAGCCTGGGCTACAGAGCGAGACTCCATCTCAAAAAAAATTTTAATCGAGTGTGGTGGTGCATGCCTGTGGTCCCAGCTACTCGGGAGGCTGAGGTGGGAGGGATTGTATGAGCCCTGGAGGTCAAGGCTGCAGTGAGCCGTGATCATGCCACTGCATATCAGCCTGGGCAACAGAGCAAGACCCTGTCCCAAAGATTAAAGAAATGCAGATGCCCAGGCTTGGCTTAAACCTGCTCCATAGGTGAGTCATCTGCATGCTGAAGTTTGAGCAGCACTGCTCTTGCAGGCAGGTAATTGCAAGATTCTGGTGGAGGCCAGACAGGTGCGTAGCCCCCGAGCGGTCTCAGTCACACTGAGCTATGGCCTGCCATGCCACATGAGGCTTTGCCCCATGAGGTAGGCATTAGCCACTTTTATGGATCATCATCTGTAAGGCGAGACTCCAAAAAGTCAGTCATCCAAGGGTTAGAATTTGCCAGCAAAACCCTTCTGGTTTTTTTCTTTTTCTTTTTTGAGACAGGGTCTCGTTCTGTCATCCAGGCTGGAGTGCAGTGGCAGTCTTGGCTCACTCCAGCCTCCACCTCTCAGGCTTAAGTGATCCATCCATCTTAGCCTCCAAAGTAGCTGGGACCACAGGGGCCTGCTGCCACACTCAGATAGTTTTTTAATTTTTTTTTTTTTTAGACAGAGTCTTGCTCTGTCACCCAGGCATTGCTTTCCTGGCTTTGAACCTCATTTTTCCGTTATCAAGGGGCAGCAGATGAAGTCTGAGATTCCTGTCCATTTCTGCAGAAATACGACATTGAAATCCTGGCCTTTAAGGGTCGGGAGCAGGGGGTTCCTGTTAAAGCTCTCATGAATCTGACAAAAGTGACAGGAAGTGCATGCAGGTGCATCACCATGCAGCAGCGCTTTAGGCATTTCTGGACTCCTGGAATCCCATCCCCAGATATGAGGCTGAAGGTCGGCTACTTAGGAGGCGGCCACCAGGGGGCCCCAATGAGTAGGGGGTGGCACAGCTGAATGCAAGGTAACTCCGGTGAGTAGATGAGCGGTGACCCCCACAGCCATCCCTCACCCCAACACTGGCTTGCTTTCACATTTTTATTTTATAAAAGAGGAGGCTAAACAACATCTCTCCCATCTCAGAAGATAGCCAGTGACGATCACTGCTTAACCAGCAAGATCATACACACCCATTGCCTTAAGTCTGTTTTGTGCTGCTGTAACAGAGGACCTAAGACTGGGTAATTTGTAAAGAACAAAAATTGATTTCTCACACTTCTGGAGGGCAGGAAGTTCAAGAGGAAGGTGCCGGCTGGTTTGGTATCTGGTGAGGGCTGCTTTTTGCTTCCAAGAGGGTGCCTTGATGCTGCATCCTTTGGAGGGAAGAACATTTGTCCTTGCACGGCAGAAGGTGGCAGGGCAAAGAGTGGATGCACTCCCTCTATAGCCCTCCTAGAGGGCACTGGCCCCATTCATGAGTGCAGCGCAGTCCTGACTCAGTCACCGCCCCAAGGCTTCTCACCTCCCAACACTGTTGCATTGGGGATTCAGTTCCCAACATGTGAATTTCAGCAGACATATTCAGACCCTATCACCACTTCTAAACATTTCAGCTCCATTTGACCCTTGAGCCCAAGCAAGCACTTTTTATTTTTAGTTTTTCAGACAGGGTCTCACTGTGGTGCCCAGGCTGGAGTGCAGTGGCACTGCCGTAGCTCACTGCAGCCTCAACCTCCTGGGCTCAAGTGATCCTCCAGCCTCAGCCACCCAAGTAGCTGGAACTACAGAGGTACACCACCACATCGGCTAATCTAATTTTTTGTAGAGATAGGGTCTCACCATGTTGACCGGGCTGGTCTTGAATGCCTATGCTTAAGTGATTCACCTTGGCTTCCCAGAGTGCTGGGATCACCGGTAATAAGCATTTTTTTAAAAGGCAGCACGAACCAGAGCTTCATTAAAGGGGAGTTGGTAAACCTTTTTTTTTTTTTTCTAAAAGCAAGAAAAGCCCAGCTCGGTAATTTATCCAGCAGAAGCAGAGTATTTCTAAAATAATAGTTCCCCTCAGTAGTACTTGGAAGTGAATTCATGGCAGAGGTGAAGGGCAAACTGCTTCCTCTAGGGGGATTCTAAATACCTGATGCAGAATTCAGCAGATGTGTGGCTGGGCACAGTGGCTCATGCCTGTAAGCCTAGTACTTTAGGAGGCTGAGGTGGGAGGATCACAAGGTCAGGGGTTTGAGACCAGCCTGGCCAACATGGTGAAACCCCGTCTCTACTAAAAATACAAAATTAGATGGCTGTGGTGGCATGCTCCTGTAATCCCAGCTACTTGAGAGGCTGAGGCAGGAGAATTGCTCAAACCCCGGAGGTGGAGGTTGCAGTGAACCAAGATCGCACCACTGCACTCCAGCCTGGGCGACAAAGCAAGACTCTGTCTCAAACAAACAATAATAAACCAAAACAGCACCAATTCAGTTGGTGTGAAGTTGTACCTGGAAACAGCTTCATGAACGTTTCAAACCTGTACAGAGCTAGGTGTGCGTGCTGCTGCTTTTAATTGGAAACTTTTGGGAAGCAAACAGGGAGGGTAGAGGAAGCCACTTCCATGCTACCAAAAATTGCATTACCTGTAGCACAGAATTGTAATTTTATGTCAAAATTGAAGCACAGGTAAGATGTCACTAGAGAAAAAGCATCATGTGAACTATATATAAGAAGACAAGCTAATGACAGAAATTACTAGGCTTTAAAAAGTAGGCAGCCGGGCGCAGTGGCTTATGCCTGTAATCCCAGCACTATGGGAGGCTGAGGCGGGAGGACTGCTTGAGCCCAGGAGGTGGAGGCTGCAGTGAGCCTTGATCATGCCACTGCACTCCAGGCTGGGAATAAAAAGTAAATAGGCTGGGCATGGTGGCTCACGCCTGTACTCCCAGCACTTTGGGAAGCTGAGGCGGGAGGATCATTTGAGGTCAGGAGTTCGAGACCAGCCTGGCCAACATGGTGAAACCCTGTCTCTACTAAAAATACAAAAATTAGCTGGGTGTGGTGGCGCACCTGTAGTCCCAGCTGCTTGGAAGGCTGAGGCAGGAGAATCGCTTAAACCCAGGAGGCAGAGGTTACAGTGTAGAGATCACACCACTGCACTCCAGCCTGGGTGACAGAGCGAGACTCTGCCACAAAAATAAATAAAGAAGTAGGGGGAAATGTGCATAAGCTCCAGAAACAGACTGTTCCATGGACCTTTTCTGAGCACAGTGGGCTGGACAAGTGGATTTACTTGTCATCGTAAAAGGGTAGGAAGGAAAGTTCTAGCACATGCTATGAGACAACAGACAGGGATTAAGAAAATCATGTTTTAATGTCTGGTCCTCCACCACCTCCGCACAGCGCTTTCTGAGGAGTAATGCCCGCTCTGCGTCCTGACTGCAGGGAATGTCAGGGGCAGCCTTGTAGCCCAGGCCTGCTGTAGGTCTAGTGACAGCAACCAGGTGGCCTCCTCTGCCGCATAAAGTGCTTGCACAGAGCCACGGTGCCTCAGAGGACTGGGCCTGTTCTGCAGGGAGCTGGAGACGGGAGGCTTCTGAGCAAAGCCAGCTCCTGCCCAGAAAGCCACAGCAGTGCCACTGCCTCGGGCCAGCACTCACCCATAACCCCAGGCTGCAGGAACCACAGAGTTGACCCAGCCAAGAACAGACCTGGGAGCTACTGGGCTGCGTGGGCAAACAGATCCTGCGCACGACACACAGGAGCTGTGGGCAACCCTGAGTACTTGTGGAGCGCAGACTCAATCAGATTCCAGAACTTTCTCTGGGGTGATGTGACAGCCATTTCTCCCTCCTCCTCTCTGTTCTTTGATGGGGTAGGCATCACTGGTCCAACTCACCAGCAAGGCCCTGCCAAGAAGGACACAAGTGGATCGAGGTACACCCGGCACACCCTGCTCCCCGGGACCCCTTGCGGCAGGCGGGAGTAAGGGGCGCTCCCTGGACTTCACCCCTAGGGGTTCTCAAGTTGGTCCAAGGCCTGGAACCCACCTTCCTGTTATGCAAAGTGAATTTAAGTAGCGTGTGCCCCAGGCTTTCTCAGGGCATCCATTATCAGAACCAACTTGAGATGTTGCTGGCTTGAAAGAGTCAATGCAGCACAGGGGACTAGGGATGGAGCAGCTGCTGAGACTGGCAGGACTGCCCGGGCTAACAGGGTGACACTGTGCCAAACCTGTGCCAGCCTCTGCAGAAGGGCCTCCCCAGACGGTCCCCATGCCCATGGCTTCCGCACCCCGGAGACAGGACGCCGCCGCTGGCGGGGCAGGAGGGCCTACCTGCTCGTAATCTTCCACACACTTATATTTCTTCTCCCGATAGTACAACCTTTTCTTCATGCAGTGGAGGACTATGACGTCACACAGCACGGTCGCCTGAGTTGAGCACAGGGTGAGAGTGAGCGGGAGGCTTGCAGCCCCTTTCATTCTGCACGTGCCCCTTCCCACGGAGCCTGGAATCTTTGCCGGAATAGAAAGGCACCCCTGTCTCTCGGGAGAAGGCTGGGACCTGAGGGGCATGGTCTTGGCCAAGGGAATGCAGAGGAGGGCTGGGGGCAGAGGGAAAGAAGTCTAGAAACAGGTCTGAGGTCCGGGTCCCAGGGCCAGGACTCAGCCCAGGGTCTTACCTCACCGTGAGAGTGAAGGCAGGGACTAAACCACTCACCATGCCCAGCAGTGCCAGGCCAGAGCCAATGTTGATCATGGTGGGGATGACGTCAAATTTCCCTGCCTGCAAAGACACAGAAAAAGACACGTGTTTCCGCGGGGTCAGGGAGAGGCCCCTTGCCCCTTGGGGGAGTGACAGAGGGGAGCCAGTGGCGCGAGCTACCTTCCCAAACACGATAATGTCGAAGCGGATGCCGTAGGCCTTGATGAGTGTGCGCTGCTCATTGCCAGCCAGGTCTTTGTAGTACTTGGCAAACCTGAGAGGAAGGAGGATGGATTGGCGGGTTGGCGGGGATGGCTGGGGCAGGGAGACGGCCAGGGCGGGACCTCAGGCCCCAGGAGAGGATGTTAGAGCAGAGCAGGTACAGGCGGACGGTCCACTTTGCCGGCTGAACAGATGAGCGGCTCGGGGCTTCTGTCCTGGCTCAGGTGGGCTGTGCAGGGGGATGCGGGGCCCACGGGGTGCAGGGGCACAGGAAGGCCTCCTCCTCCAGCACCACCATCCCCTACTGCACCCGAACCGTTTGCTCTCAACATCCTACCTGCCTCCCTTAAGAGACCCTGATGTCTAACATCTAGCAGTAAGAATGTGGCAGCAGCACTGCAGGAAGGGACTGGGCCAGCCCCCAAACACAGCACCAGTGCAGAATCAAGAAACACTGGTTCTGTGCACGCAGTCTTCAAGAACAACAACAAAAAGAACCACTGATCCATCAAACAGATAAAGAGATGAACAAAACGTAATCTGGCCACACAACAGAATATGATTTGCCCATAAAGAGATGAAATACTGACACAGGCTACAACACGGATGAACCTGGATGAACCTGGAAAGCATCCGGCTGAGGGGAAGGAGCCAGGCACAGAAGGACACGCAGGGCATGATTCTCTTTATATGAAATGCCCAGAAGAGGCACATCCGCAGGGACAGGAAGTAGACTGCTGTTGCCGGGGGCCAGGGGATGACAGAGGGTGCAGAGGCTCTTCTTGAGACGACGGAATGTTCTAAAATGGACTGTGGTGAAGATTGCACTTATCTGTGAAGATGGTGAAAACTATGAATTCTATACTTTGAATGGGTGAATGGTATGACATGTGAATTGCATCTCAATAAGACCATTTAAAAACACATGGCCGGGCGTGATGGCTCATGCCGGTAATTCCAGCACTTTGGGAGGCCGAGGTGGGTGGATCACTTGAGGTCGGGTGTTTGAGATCACCCTGGCAAACATAGTGAAACCCCATCTCTACTAAAAATAAAAAAAATTAGCTGGGCGTGGTGGCGTGTGCCTGTAATCCCAGCTACTCAGGGGGCTGAGGCAGGCAGAATTACTTGAACCCTGGAGGTGGAGGTTGCGGTGAGCTGAGATCGCACCACTGCACTCCAGCCTGGGCAACAGAGCAACACACTGCCTTTGATTTAAAAAAAAAAAAAAAAAAAAAAAAAAAAAAAAAAAAAAGCCCGGCGCGGGGGTGAGGGAAGGTGTTCTCTTTCCGGGTCCAAACGGGGCGCAGTTTTAAGGGCAAGAAATTCTCAGCACCATGCCCCACTCCCATCTCTCTCCATCTGGGAGATGTAACGGTTTATGCTTAAATTTCAGGGGCACGGGAAGAAACTAAGAGTCAATCACTCCAGCAGAAGTTCTAAGGAACTCCTTTCATTGGCCTGGGGTCTTAGAGAAGGTGGGGGTTCCTCCCAGGTGAAAAGTCCCCTTCTTCCACATCCCTTGGGACTCCATGTTTGGATCCCCTTCCACGAACACTCCCTTCGTAGAAGCCATCTTTCTCTCTCCTGGATTTTCCCTCTGGAGTCCCCTTCCACACTCTTTCGTGGAAGCCTGTCTTCCCCTCCTAAACTCCATCTCTCTCTGTATTCCCTTCCACTCAGTGCGGAAGCTGCTTTCCTCTCCTGGATTCCATCTTTCTGGATTCTCTCACTCAGTGTGAGAGCGGCTTTTCTTTCTCTCACTCAAGGTGAGAGCTGTTTCTCTCTCTCCTTTTTCTCTCTCTGCTCTAAATAAATCACTTTCTACAAACACCTTTGTGTCTGGCATTTGCTGCGCACTGCGCCATGGTCCCCTCTCATTCTTGAGAGGGCAGGAGACCAAGAACCTGGAGAAACATCCTCTCAGGGGAGCTGAGGGCACCCTGAACCCCGGAACTCCAATATTACATGGCTCGTGCCTGTAATCCCAGTACTTTGGGAGGCCGAGTGCGCGAATCACTAGGTCAAGTGTTCAAGAGCATCCTGGCCAACATGGTGAAACCCTGTCTCTACTAAAAATTAGCTGGGCGTGGTGGCACTTGAGCCACTGCACTCCAGCCTGGGCGACAAAGCAAGACACTACCTTAAAAAACAATAACAACAATAATAAAAATACACTCACACACACACACACACACACACACACACACACACACACACAGAGCGAGAGGGCGAGCGCATGCGCACGGGGATGGATGGTTGGCGGAGGACCATCAAGACATACATCTGCTGCCGCATGTTCTCCGGGTATCCACCAGGAGCCTAGGCCCGCACCCTAGGTCCATGCTGTATCTGGCCCACAACTTCCATGTCATGGGTCGGGGAGGCTCAGGCAGGGCCTGATGCTGGCCGAGGTTGGGGGATAGGTGTCCTGAGGTCTCTCTGTTCTAGGGCTCTGACCCAAGTTTAAGGATTCCACAAGAAGTGTGTGACAGTAGAGATGGAACAACACAAATCTAACTGCTAGAAAAAAATTCAAACATCTGCCTTACTCAGTGAGCTGGATGGTGCAAAAGGACAGCAGATCCCACAATTTCAGAGGTCTTGGGATCCCGTACAGGTTGGATTCCATACGTCACCGCTAGAGGGAGATAAATGCAGCCCAAAAGCAAGGCTGAATGCCTGGGATGGTCCCTGGGGGCATTTTTTTTTTTTTTTCCTGAGACGGACACTTGCTCTGTCACCCGAGCTGGAGTGCAGCAGTGGTGCGATCTCGGCTCACTTCAACCTCCACCTCCAGGGCTCAAGCAATTCTCCTGCCTCCACCTCCCAGGTAGCTGGGATTACAGGCATGTACCACCATGCCTGGCTAATTTGTTTTATTTTTAGTAGAGATAGGGTTTCTCCATGTTGGCCAGGCTGGTCTGGAACTCCTGACCTCAGGTGATCCACCTGCCTTGGTCTCCCAAAGTGCTGGGATTACAGGCATGAGCTACCATACCCGACCTAAGTTTTGTATTTTTTTTAGTAGAGATGGGATTTCGCCATGTTGGCCAGGCTGGTCTTGAACTCCTGACCTCAAGTGATCTGCCCGCCTTGGCCTCCCAAAGTGCTAGGATTACAGGCGTGAGTCACTGCACCTGGTCTGGAGAGCCTCTTTTTAAGGGGTGTGAAAAATGCAACAAAGCGTACATAGAAATGTACCTGGTTACGGCTTCTGCTGCCTCAAGGAAGTGGCAATAAGGCCCTGCTAGGAGATCATCAGCTGTAGTAGGTTGAACAGTGTGTCTCTCAAATTCACATCTACCTGAAGCCTGGGAGTGCGACCTTATTTGGAAATAGGGTATCTGAAGATGTAATTTGTTAAGGTGAGGCCACACTAGATAGAGTGGGCCCTAAATCCAATGACTGACGTTCTTACAAGAAGAGAAGACACAGAGACACACGCAGGGCAGAAGGCCCCGTGGCTGCAGAGGCAGAGACTAGAGTGATGCGTCTACAAGCCAAGGAACACTGTGGGCTCCCAGGAGCCCCGAGAGACAAGGAAGGACTCTCCCTAGAGCCTTCAGAGCCAGCATGGCCCTGCTGACGCCGGGATTTCAGGTTTCAGCCTCTAGAACTGTGAGAGAACCAAGTCCTGTGGTTACAAGCCACTGTTTGTGGGACTCAGTTACAGCAACCCCAGGACACTGAGACGCCACTGTTTGTGGGACTCAGTTACAGCAACCCCAGGACACTGAGACGCCAGCATTTGCAGCAGGGAATCCAGCAAAGGCCTTTCAGGGCCTCAAACCTTTGTCCCCTGCACTCTAGCGCTTCTGGGCAGGCTCAACCTTTGAGAAGCCAAATCCTGGGCCAGGCCCCAGAGGCCTTTGGACTGGAGGATCCCGAGACCATCCACTCCTCGAGACAGTGAGTGGAGGTCACGGCTGAGGCTGGCGCTGGAAAGCTCAAGCCCCAGCCCCTCCTGGCTGCTCAAAGAACCATCTCACTATGTTTCTTGTGGCAGGAAAGGGCAAGGAGGGCTCTTGGGAGCCGGATGGCCCTGGAGCAGGGCACTTTCCTGGCATGGCCTCCCTGCTGCCTTGGATGGGGGACCAGCAGCCTGCCCTTGGGGTGCTGCCTGAGTGCTGGTCTTCAGCAGGCATGGGTGCGCCCACTGGCGCATACCCAGCCACCAGCACCCCCAGAACACAAGTGAGGGGATCAAGCTCACGCCCACCTGAAATTGTAGCCAGGAGACACGTTGTGGTCAATGTCCCGTGTATCCAGGCGGCGGAAGGAATACCTGGGCAAGCAGAGGGAGGCGGCTCTGTCCAGGTTGCAGTCCCAGTTGACCTGGATGCCCATGATGCCTCCCTGGGGGTAAGCAGCAGAGACACGGCAAGGCTTTCCTCAGCGCCTGGCACGAGACACGATCAGAGCTGGGTCAGGAGAGCCAGGGCCCACACCCACCTCCACGGCCATGTCCTGGAAGCTGTGTCCTGCGTTCTCCACTATTTTGCCAAGGCGGAATATGGGGCAGAAGGGATCTGTTTTAGCGTCATAAGTGCACGACTTGAGGTAGGCAGTGGTGATGTTGGGAAGGATATTCCTCCTGAAGTCGAGAGGAAGCAGAAAATCAGAGCCGTGAACGCCTCAGAGAGAGAGGAGCCGGAAGTTTCCCCCAGACCCTGGTGAACTCACACACCTGGCTGCCACTTACTTGCTGAAATTAAATTTGGGATACCAGATGTTGTTCTTAACCAAAAGAGTGAAGTTTTCTGCAGCCTTTAAAAAAGCAGGTCTGAAAAACAGTAACATTACTGTTAATTAAACACATATATACAGATATACTCACATAGCCATTAGATATAATATATACATGTGTAAATGTGTAGTGTGTGTGTGTGTATCTCTCTATCTATCTATCTGTCTATCTATATATTTTTTTGAGATGGAGTCTCATTTCTGTCACCTAGGCTTGAGTGCAGTGGCGTGATCTTGGCTTACTGCAACCTCTGTCTTTTGGGTTCAAGCAGTTCTCCTGCCTCAGCCTCCCATGTAGTTGGGACTACAGGCATGTGCCACTAAGTCTGGTTAACTATTTTTCGTATTTTTAGTGGAGATGGGGTTTCACTATGTTGGTCAGTCTGGTCTCCAACTCCCAGCCTCAACTGATCCACCCGCCTTGGCCTCCCAAAGTGCTGGGATGACAGCCCTGAGCCACCGCGCCCGGCCTACATATATTTTTGAGACACACTCTTGCTCTGTTGCCCAGGCTGGAGTACAGTTCCATGAACACAGGTTCTTGCAGCGTCAACCTCCCAGGCTCAAAGGATTCTCAGCCTTTCAAGTAGCTGGAACTATAGGCAGGCATGCATCACCATGCCTGGCTCATTAAAATAATTTTTTTGTAGAGACGAGGTCTTGCTACATTGCTCAGGCTGGTCTGGAACTCCTGACCTCAAGCAATCCTCCTGCCTCCGCCTTCCTGTGCTGGACTACAGGAGTGAGCCACCATGTCTGGCCCCTACGTAATATTTTTAAAAACATATACACACATCTTACAATGTCATTTTGTCAAAAAGATGCACCACCCCTAGCATTATCTACCCCCTTCTGCATACACACTGCGTTAAGAAAAGAGACTGAGCCAAGCCTTCCAGGTTCTTCCACTCAAAGAAGGGCAGAGCCTGTCCTCAAGGCAGGGAGAACTGAATCAAGCTAACCAGCGAGGGGATGCACGGCCTCACTGGAAATCAGTCCTCCCAGGCCTCAGGGCCTCAGGCGTTCTCCAGGAGAAGAACAAAGGCTGGGCAGGTCCGGTTTTACAAGTCAAAGCCATGGTAAATTTGCCTACAGGCTGGATTCTGACCTGTCTGCAAAGTGCATAAAGCACCTGCCAGCAGGTGTGCCAGCCCCTTCTCAGAAGTGCCACGTCAGCTCCTGGCTGACAATACTAGTTGAATCTGTCCCCAAGGGGCCTCCATTTCTTTGGTGAATTTCTCCTGGAGAATCTGGCACTGTAGGACTGACCACTTCTGTGGGGGATGCTCCCCTCATCCAGGTGGGATCTTTGGAATGACATTGACAGTCTTCCCAGACCTGAGACAGGAGCAAGGCCAGTGACAGAGCCACACTCTAAGGAAAGCTGAGCCTGTCACCGCTGCTGTCAGAGAAAGGCCGAGACCAAGGGGCTTCTCTCCGGTTTTTTTTTTTTTTTTTTTTTTTTTTTTGAGACGGAGTCTCGCTCCCATTGCCCAGGCTAGAGTGCAATGGCGTGATCTTGGCTCACTGAAACCTCCACTTTCCAGGTTTAAGCTT
>NW_022436942.1:79417972-79473644 GCF_009761245.1 Sapajus apella | reverse complement strand
TTTTTTTTTTTTTTTTTTTTTTTTTTTGAGACGGAGTCTCGCTCCCATTGCCCAGGCTAGAGTGCAATGGCGTGATTTTGGCTCACTGAAACCTCCACTTTCCAGGTTTAAGCGATTTTCCTGCTTCAGCCTCCTGGGTAGCTGGGGTTACAGGCACATGCCACCACGCCTGGTTAATTTTTGTATTTTTAGTAAAGTCGGGGTTTCAGGATGGTAGCCAGGCTGGTCTTGAACTCCTGACCTCAGGTGATCCACCCACCTCGGCCTCCCAAAGTCGGGATTATAGGCGTGAGCCACTGCGCCCAGCCTTATCTCAGATCTTCAGAGTCCTTGCTCCCTCAAGGGGGATGGCTCACAACAGGGGTGTACAAATTTTTGTCATTTCCTGTACGTAACACACCCAGACACCTGTGTACCTCATATACTATACTTTAAGATCAACTCACCTTTTTAGAGAAATTGAGACGAAATTCACATAATATAAAATTAATCATTTTAAACTGGACAATTCTGTGGCATTTACTACATTCACAATGTTGTGCAATCGTCGCCTCTGTCTAGTTCCAAAACGTTTTTGTTTTGTTTTGTTTTTCAGACAGAGTCTTACTCTGTCATTCAGGCCGGAGTGCAGTGGCACGATCTTGTCTCACTGTAACCTCTGTCTCCCAGGTTCAAGGGATTCTCGTGCCTCAGCCTCTTGAGTAGCTGGAATCACAGGTGCGCACCACGAGGCTGATTTTTATATTTTTAGTAGAGAGGGGGTTTCACCATGTTGGCCAGGCTGTTTTTGAACTCCTGGCCTCAAGTGATCCAACCGTCTCTGCCTCCCCAAGTGCTGGGATTACAGGCATGAGCCACTGTGCCCAGCCTGATTCTGAATATTTATTATGAAAAAAAGAATGTATAATATCTCATTGATAGTTTATGTTGGATACGTGTTGAAGTAATGTTTTGGGTTATTGTATAAAATGTTACTTGTTTCTTTTGCTTAATGTGGCTACTAGAAAACTTTAAATTGGAGTGCGGCTTATAGTTGTGTCTCACAAGATACCATATTTTTCTTGCTCTCTCGCTGAGGTGGGTGGATCACCTGAGGTCAGGAGTTCGAGACCAGCCTGGCCAACATAGTGAAACGGTGTCTCTACTAAAACTACAAAAATTAGCTGGGCATGGTGGCAGGCATCCATAATCCCAGCTACTTGGGAGTCTGAGGCAGGAGAATCACTTGAACCGGGAGGTGGAGGTTGCAGTGAGCTGAGATTGTGCCACTGCACTCCAGCCTGGGTGACAGAGCAAGACTTTGTCTCAAAAAAAAAAAAATTCAGAATCAATTATGAGTGTATTTCCTATGGATGCCCCATCTCCTTTCAGACCAGCCACATTTCAATTGCTCAAAAGCCACGTGGGGCCAGAGGCTCCTGCACTGGAGAGCACAGCTCTGTGAGATCCTCTTCAGCTCTAAGATGCTAGGATTCCTTTTTTCTACCACCTTCCTTTGCCTCAGCAATCTCTAAATCTGCAGTTCTCAGCCTTTCCCTCCTTCTCAACACACTCAGGATGAGGTTCAGTGGCTTCCTGCTCCCCGGGGCTCATAGAGGCCTCAGTCGGTGCTCTTGGTGAGCAAGGCATTGGGCTGCATGCGCTTCTCAGAGCGCGGCCTGGACTCCCCCCCCTGCCAAGCACAGCCAATGACAGACAACCAGTGAGAATGTTAGTCTGGAGCAACCTTGAACCTGTCTAGTTTAGTTGATTTTTAAATTTTTTATTAGATTTTTATTTTTTGAGACAGACTCTCCCTCTATCACCCAGGCTGGAGTGCAGTGGTGCGATCTTGGCTCACTGCAACCTCCACCTCCCAGGTTCGAGCGATTCTCCTGCCTCAGCCTCCCAAGTAGCTGGGATTACAGGTGACAGCCACCACGTCTGGCTAATTTTTATATTTTTAGTAGAGACGGGGTTTTTCACCACGTTGGCCAGGCTGGTCTTAAACTCCTGACCTCAGGTGGTTTGCCCGCCTCAGCCTCCCAAAGTGCCAGGATTACAGCGTTAGCCACCGTGCCTGGCCGAATCTGTCTAGATTAGTTTAAAATATAATGTAGTAAACATCTGTTATTTTCTTCCCGGCATCTGCTCCCAGCTTTTCTGATAACAGAACCCCAAGTTTCCTTTGGAAGCCATGCCTCCCTAATGCTTGCCTGTGTCACTTGGGTGGGTCCGACTCTAGCCCCAGCTGCAGAGGTGGGCATGAGGCCCAGGCCCAAGCTGATAAGCAAAACCCATGCCCCAGCCACACAGATGGGTTGAGAGCTCTGGCTGATGATGTGGTGATGGACAGGTCTAGACTCTCCAGGGACAGCTGGGACTTGGCCTTGGGGGCTCTAAGTGCAGCGCTGCCCCCTGGGCTATGTGGTAGATCCTGTGAGTGAAGCTGGCACGAAAGGACATGGAGGCAGGCGGGGAGACCAGGGTGTTGTTCTTTAGCCCTCACTCTGTCACCCAGGCCAGAGTACAGTGGCACCATCTCAGCACATGCAGCCTCCGCCTCCCAGGTTCAAGTGATTCCCCTGCCTCAGCCTGGCACAAGATGCTCACGGCCACGCTGGATCTTTTTGGTTAGCTGAACAATATACGGCCCCCACTAAGCACACACGTGTGTGTATGTGTATGTGTGTGTGTGTGTGTGTGTGTGTGCGCGCGCGCGCGCGCACGCACATGTGCTTAAGGCATTGAGAACTGTTTCCTGTCAGTTATTTGAAACTGACAGAGTCCTAACATAGGAGGAAATTACCTGCACCCTTCTCGTGAGTGACAGACACTTGTGGCCCACCTTGCCACTGATGGTCGCTGCCTTGTGGTTGAGAGCAGTCATCCTAGGGCAGCCTGACTCCACACAGACACCAGTAACACACAGAAAACCACAACACACAGGTGTAATCCTTGATTACCTCTGCTCAAGGCTGACATCCAGAGTTTAAGGTGCTTCCGGTGGGGTGCAGTGGCTCCCACCTGTAACCCCAGCACTTTGGGAGACCAAGGCAGGTGAATCACTTGAGGTCAGGAATTCGAGACCAGCCTGGCCAACATGGCAAAACCCTGTCTCTACTAAAAATACAAAAAATTAGCCGGGCATGGTGGTGGGCACCTGTAATCTCAGGTACTTGGGAGGCACGAAAATCGCTTGAACCCAGGAGGCGGAGGTTGAACCAAGATTGCACCATTGCATTCCAGCCTGGGTTACAGAGTGAAACTGTGTCTCAAAAAAAAAAAGGCACTTTCTTCCTTCCCTAGGGCTGGACTCACTGTGGCACATGTGCGTCATCCTCCACCGGGCACCAGGCTGCCACCTCGCAGGTCTTCACGGACCCGTTGAAAGGCACGCATCTGCCTGTTGAGACTCCTACAAGGACAAGGGGGTCCCAGGTCCACAGGGGCCTCCCGTTTTCTACCTTTTTGGAGTAGAGAGTGACAGCCCCACCCAGGCTCCCACGCAGCCAATCCTGAGCTCTGCAAATCTGGGATTTAGACAGTGTCAGTGTCCAGGAGTTAGAATCAGAGGAAGACAGTCACCTGTGTGCCGGCCACATCTCAGCCAGGGTGATACCAAGCTAAAGAATGGGGCAAGAGGCCGGGCGCGGTGGCTGACTTCTGTAATCCCCGAACTTTGGGAGGCTGAGGTGGGCGGATCACCTGAGGTCAGGATTTTGAGATCAGCCTGGCCGACATAGTGAAACCACATCTCTACCAAAAATAGAAAAATTGCCAGGCATGGTGGCACGTGCCTGCAGTCCCAGCTACTCAGGAGCTGAGGCAGGAGAACTGCTTGAACTCGGGAGGTGCAGTGAGCTGAGATCGCACCACTGCACTCCAGTCTGGGCAACAGAGCAAGATTCTGGCACAAAAATAAATAAATAAACAGGGCAAGAGCTGGGATGACAGCCATGAATGTAGACAGGGTTCTAGGGCCCAGCCTCGACACCTGGCTCACCCAGGGTCATGTGAAGGAATTGGCGGGGATTTCTTTATTCCTGGGATTTCCCTATCGAAGAGGCTTCACAGTGGAGGTGGTCTGATCAGGGACTGCCTTCCCCAGGAGGCCTCGAGCTCGTACCGTTGCTGTGGGTGCCGGCAGAGCCAGCAGTGCAGCTGGCATCTGATTCACACACACTGGTTGAATCTGGAATCTGGAAAAAGAAGGAGTGAGAAGAAGGTCCACGTGGCCCAGCTCCACATACCTGCGGACAGGCGTGCAGAGAGGGGTGGGGGCCTGGGGCTCTGCCGGGGGAGCCGCCTACCTCGGGACACAGGCCCTGGGTCTGGTTCACGGTGAGGATCATGTTGGTCATGATGAAGAGGGAGTTTTCCTCCTGCAGAGGGGAGAGAATGTGGGTAAGTCATGCTCAGAGGACTCGAGGAGAGCCGAGAAAGGCAGACTTTGACTTAATAGGCCAATTCAAAAACTGACCGCCCGGCCTCCCGCTCTCTTCCAGGAAAGATTATAAACTTTAAACTTATAAGTTAAAAGTTTAACTTTAAAGCTTATAAGTTTCTAAGTTTCATGGAAAATGGCGACTCAAACAAATTCTTGTACATAAATATTCACAGCAGCACTTTTCACAAGAGCCAAAAGGTGGAAACAGCCCAAATGCCTGTCCTGGCCGAGGCACACATGGAATGTGATTCAGCCACGAATAAAAAGGAATGAAGGGGCCGGGCACGGGGGCTCACACCTATAATCCCAGCACTTTGGGAGGCCAAGGCAGGCAGATTACCTGAGGTCAAGAGCTCCAGATCAGCCTGGCCAATGTGGTTAAACCCCATGTCTACTAAAAATATCAAAAGAAAAAAAAAAAAAGCTAGGTGTGGTGGCAGGCGCCTGTAATCCTAGCTACTCGGGAGGCTGAGGCAGGAGAATCACTTGAACCCAGGAGGTAGAGGCTGCAGTGAGCAGAGATCATGCCAGTACACTCCAGCCTGGGTTACAGAGTAAGGCTTTGTCTCAAAAAAATAAGATAAAATAAAATAAAGGAATAGGCTGGGCGCGGTGGCTCAAGCCTGTAATCCCGGCACGTTGGGAGGCCGAGGCGGGTGGATCACAAGGTCAAGAGATCGAAACCATCCTGGTCAATATGGTGAAACTCCGTCTCTACTAAAAATACAAAAAATCAGCTGGGCATGGTGGCGCGTGCCTGTAATCCCAGCTTCTCAGGAGGCTGAGGCAGGAGAATTGCCTGAACCCAGGAGGCGGAGGTTGCGGTGAGCCAAGATCGCGCCATTGCACTCCAGCCTGGGTAACAAGAGTGAAACTCCGTCTCAAAAAAATAAATAAATAAATAAAGGAATAGCCGGCCGCGGTGGCTCACGCCTGTAATCCTAGCACTTTGGGAGGCTGAGGTGGGTTGATCACCTGAAGTCAGGAGTTCAAGACCAGCCTGGCCATCCTGGTGAAATCCTATCTTAAAAATAAATAAATAATTTAAAAAATAAAATAAAATAAGGGAATAAAGCACTGACCCAAACCACAACATGGATGAACCAAAAACATGAATGAAAGAAGCCAGACACAAAGGCCACACAGGACATGATTACATTGATGTGAAATTTCCGGAACCGTCAAGTCCACAGAGACAGAAAGCACTTAGTGGTTGCCAGGGAGTGAGGGATGTGCGGAACGCGGGGAGCGGGGAGCGCTGCGTAGCATACGAGGCTTCTCTTTGGGGTGATGGAAATGTTCTGCAGCAGACCGAGGTGAGGCTTGTACAATACTGTGAGTGCACTAAATGCTGCTGAATTTTTCATTTTAAAATGGTTGATTTCTTTCATTTATTTTCTCTTTTTTGAGAGAAGCCTTGCTCTGTTGCCCGTGCTACAGTGCAGTGGCACAATCTTGGCTCACCACAACCTCCACCTCCTGAGTTCAAACGATTCTCCTGCCTCAGCCTCCCAAGTAGCTGGGACTACAGGTGTCTACCACCATACCTGGCTAATTTTTGTATTTTTAGCAGAGACGGGATTTCACCATGTTGGTCAGGCGTGTCCCAAACTCCTAGTCTCAAGTGATCCACCTGCCTCAGCCTCCCAAAGTGCTGGGATTACAGACATGAGCCACTGTGCCCGGCTTAAAATGGTTAATTTCTGTAAGTGAATTTTATTGCAGTTTTTTAAAAGGGGGGTTCTGCAAGCTGAAACAATGGTTTCTCAGTTAAGCTTGACTTACTGAGGGAAAGAGCCAACAAGTGCTAACAACATTCCCTGCCAACCAGATTATCACAGGAATAAAAACACGAGGACTCATCTCATGGGGCTCAGATCTGGCTGCTTTTCTTTCCTAACTGAAATTATAAATAAAACATTCTAGAGAAGACTTGGTCAGGGTCAGCAAGTCACATTTCTCTTTGAGAAGCTTCTGTTTCCTCCTCATACGTATGAGGGTGCCAAATCATTGATTTAGAATTTCTGCAAAGCAGTTTGCTAGGGATGAGACTGAAGAACTGCTGATAATGACCTCCTTACATAAGGAATAAAAGGCAAAGACGCCAGAAGATTCTAGTTGGATCCTCCTCTCACTGGGCGCTGGTATCCATCGATCTAATCTATCTATCTCTAACGTATCCTACCTAATCTATCCTACATCGATCATCTTGTCTATTTCCTATTTATCTATCATCTATCACCCATCTAATCTACCCTATCTATCTACCCATCCACCCATCCACCCATCTATCTTAACTATCTATCTGTCCATCCGTCCATCTATCTAGCCATTCACCCATCCAATCAAGATGGGGGCTCACTATATTGCCCAGGCTGGTCTCGAACTCTTGGGCTCAAGCGATCCTCCTGCTTGGCCTCTGAAAGTGCTGGGACTACAGGCATGAGCCACTCTGCCTGGCTGGGCGCAGGCATTTTAAAAGGAGATGCCCAAAGCTTTCAGCATTTCACACTCCTGGGAAGAACAGTCAGCAGTGGGAGCCATCTTAGGGATCAGAGCAACTCAGAAACCAACCAGTCTGTAGACATCCTCACCTCCAGTCTGAGAAGTGGTGGAAGTCCTAGGAATAGCTGGCATCCTCCAAAGGCCTAGGGTAAACTATGTTGGGAGACAAGAAGGCCACAGGAGGAAGCCTGGGGATGAGGCATGAGCTGTCACCGCAGCCATGCTGTCGTGTTCCCAGGTGTTCAATGTACAAAAACCCTCCTCATTTGGTGTCAGAGAAGGCCGCTCCTAAGACTCTCCTGAGTTACACTTGGAACAATTCAGTATGGTCTACTTTTTATTTCCTCTCTCTCCTTCACTCTCTTTCAGAGTTGGGGTCTCACTCTGTTGCCCTGGCTGGAGTGCAGTGGCCTGATCATAGTTCACTTCAGCTTCAAATTCCTGGGCTCTGGCTGGGTGCGGTGGCTCATGCCTGTAATCCAAGCACTTTGGGAGGCCGAGGCAGGTGGATCACCTTTATTCCTTTATCTTATTTTTTTGAGACAGTCTTACTCTGTCACCCAGGCTGAGGTTGGGAGTTTGAGACCAGCCTGACCAACATGGAGAAGCCCTGTGTCTACTAAAAATACAAAAATTAGCTGGGCATGGTGGCACATGCCCATAACCCAGCTACTTGGGAGGCTGAGGCAGGGGAATTGCTTGAACCCAGGAGGCCAAGGTTGCGGTGAGCTGAGATCGCGCCATTGCACTCCAGCCTGGACAACAAGAGCAAAACTCCGTCTCAAAAAAGAAACAAAAACAAACAAAAAGACTCCAGAGCTCAAGCGATCCTTCTGCCTCGGCCTCCAAAAGTGTTGAGATTATAGGCATGAACCACCACACCTGGCCTGTTTCCTATCTCTCATCTACTTCAAATTAAAGGGAATTTCAGTCTGGAGATGAGTCAAGTGGCTGCAAACAGATGACTGTGCTCTGTCCACGGAAGAACACAGACATCACGAAAGCTCATGAAGAAAGCCCTGGGGAACTTACACGGCCCCCACCCAGATCCACCATGGAAGGCCGAGTTGAGGGGTGCTCCTTCCCACCAAGGGACAAAAGCAGGGCTTGTGTCCTTCCTCATCCGCCCAGTAAACACACCAAGCATGACATTCCCAGAGTTTGCTGGGACGAGGCTACAGGGGCACAGGAGGCAGCCGTGTCTCTGCTGAGACAGGTGCATGCTAACAGGACTGCCCCCTCCAGCCAACTGCAGATCCCCTGTTCCACTTGACCTTTACGGCTCGTTGGCTCCGTCTCCTCTCTGCACACCCCACAAGGCCCTTCTCATGAGAAGGCAGAGGGAAGGAGAGCACACCTGAAGAAACAGAGTTTCTGAAGTCCTTGTTTTCCCTGGCAAGAGCTCTGAGCCAAGAGTTGGCAGCTTATCTACACTGGTCACCCTAGGTCCCGCAGCACACAGGCCATCTGGAGGGGTATGTCAGGGTTTGGCTGTGTGGCGCGGAGCTGCTCCCAGGGCTAAAGAGTCAATGTTTAACTTGGAGCTTTGCAGATTAACAGCCTGGAGGCTAGCATGTGGCAGTAAACAGTGTCTTCCCTTCCCTTTGGTCCTGATAGGGTCCGGTGCTCTGTCTGTTTCCTTCTTGTTTGGGTTTTGGTCTCTAATTGCTGTTAAAGTTCTTTTTTTTTTCCTTTCCTTTTTTTTTTTTTCCTGAGACAGAGCCTCACTCTGTTGCCCAGGCTGGAGTGCAGTGACGTGATCTCAGCTCACTGCAACCTCCCCCTCCAGGGCTCAAGTGATTCTCCTGCCTCAGCCTCCCGAGTAGCTGGGATTACAGGTGCACACCAACACACCCAGCTAATTTTTTGTATTTTTAGTAGAGAAGTGGCTTCACTGTATTAGCCAGAATGGTCTCAATCTCCTGACCTCCTGATCCACCAGCCTTGGCCTCCCAAAGTGCTGGCATTACAGGCGTGAGCCACCGTGCCAGGCCCTCTTTTTTTTTTTTTTTTTTTTGGTAGAGATGGGGTTTCACCATATTGCCCAGGCTGGTCTCGAACTCCTGTGCTCAAGGGATCCACCTGCCTCATCCTTCCAAAGTGTTGGGATTACAGGTGTGAGCCACTGTGCCTAGCCTTAAGTTTTTTTTTTTTTTTTTTTGAGACGGAGTTTCGCTCTTGTTACCCAGGCTGGAGTGCAATGGCGCGATCTCGGCTCACCGCAACCTCCGCCTCCTGGGTTCAGGCAATTCTCCTGCCCCAGCCTCCTGAGTAGCTGGGATTACAGGCACGCGCCACCATGCCCAGCCAATTTTTTGTAGTTTTTAGTAGAGACGGGGTTTCACCATGTTGACCAGGATGGTCTCGATCTCTTGACCTCGTGATCCACCCGCCTCGGCCTCCCAAAGTGCTAGGATTACAGGCGTGAGCCACCGCGCCCGGCCTAGCCTTAAGTTTTTACACTGTCTGGAAAGATTTACCTTGTGGATTTAGGATAATGATGCAAACCCAAAACGTGTAAAGGTGCTATTTCCACTTGAATTTTTACTAGGATTTAAGACATGTGTTTTCTCATCTTTCAGCACTTGAGATAGACCGAGATATCCACCTGGAAAACTTCTGGTGTCTCAGCCTGCCACACTTTCAAGCTGAGGGACCACAGCTGCCTGGATACACTCTGTTAGATCGTAAGCCGACAAGAGATCTGGCTGCACCGCTTTCTTGGACTAAAACAATCAGTCTGGGCATCGGTGATGTCAGGACTCAGGCCATGGCAATCATTAATCAAGTGTGCAAAGTCAGTAAAGAACAAAGTGTCAGTGTTAGACAAAAGACACAGTGGGAGACACACCTGAGCTGGTATCACATAATCGGCCACATCCCAGATCCGGAATCCAAGTTCAGAAGTGTTGGTCACAGCCACGCCCTTGACCTTGGTCGTAACAGAGCTGACCACGGAGTCAGTTTCCTGGTAGCCCTTTTCCCACACAAACACCCACCTATAAAATAAAACAGGCCTCTTAAATTGCCATTAGGATTCAATGGATTTGAACTGATGCCAGGAAGCCTCTGACAGCCAGAGGCTGGAAGTATGGTATTGACTAATCTCATGACTTCTAGAGCCTCCATTTCCACTTCTGCCAAATGAGAATAGTAGCACCTAACCACAGGAGGGTTTGCAGGAAACAAATGAGGTGGTGCAGGTAAAGTGCTCAGCACACTGATGTTACAATGAAAACGCTCGATGAACAGGGTCTTTATTACATGTGTTATAAGTTACCACTGGAGTGTTTATAGACACCAGGCACTGATCTAAGATCTTTATATGTATTAACTCATTTAATCCTGACCACTTTATAAGGCAGGTATTATTATTTCCATTTTACAGAGGAGGAAACGGAGACACAGAGAGGTTAAGTCACTTGCCCAAGGTCACACAGCTAGTGAGTGGCAGAGTCAGGATTTGAAGTCAAGCCAGAAGCCTCTTCTCTCACCCACTATGCTCTGCTGTAAGCTCATCCAACCCATGGTACTCAGGACGTATGCAGCCCAGGATAGCTTTAAATGAGGCCCAACACAAATTCGTAAACTTTCTCAAAACATTATGACTTTTGCCTTTTTTTTTTTAAAGCTCATCAACTATTGTTAGTGTTAGTGTATTTTATGTGTGGCTAAAAATAATTCTTCTTCCAATGTGGCCCAGAGAGGACAAAAGATTGCACATCCCTAGACTACTCTTTCTACAAAAGAGAATTCTACCCTTTAACAAACTTTTTTTTTTTTTGAGACAGAGTTTCGCTCGTTACCCAGGCTGGAGTGCAATGGCACGATCTCGGCTCACCGCAACCTCTGCCTCCTGGGTTCAGGCAATTCTCCTGCCCCAGCCTCCTGAGTAGCTGGGATTACAGGCACATGCCACCATGCCCAGCTAATGTTTTTGTATTTTTAGTAGAGACGGGGTTTCACCATGTTGACCAGGATGGTCTCGATCTCTTGACCTCGTGATCCACCTGCCTCGGCCTCCCAAAGTGCTGGGATTACAGGCTTGAGCCACCGCGCCCGGCCTAACAAACTTTTAAGAGTAGTTTCTTACTTTTCCCCCAAGAATTCTCATCACATATACGCTTCTCTCCTCTGAAGTGGGAATATGACTACCAGTCTGAACAATTAAAAATCCAAAGGGGCTGGGTACCGTGGCTCACGCCTGTAATCCCAGCACTTTGGGAGGCTGAGTGGGGAAGATTACTTGTGTCCAAGAGCTTGAGACAAGCCTGAACAATGGAGGGACCTCTAGAAGAAATAAAAAATTAGCTGGGCACGGTGGCTCACACCTGTAATCCCAGCATTTTGGGAGTTCAGGGCGGGTGGATCATGGGGCCAGGAGTTCAAGACAGGCCTGGCCAACATGGTGAAACCACTCCAGCCTGGGTGACAGAGCAAAACTCTGTCTCAAAGAAAAAAACAATTAGCTGGGCATGATGGTAAACATCTGTGAGCCCAGCTACTTGGGAGGCTGAGTTGGGAGGATCACTTGAGCCTGGGAGATGGAGGCTGCAGTGAGCTATGATGCCACTGCACTCTAGCCTGGGTGACAGAGCAAGACCCTGTCTCAAAAAAACATCTCCAGGCATTAGCTCATAGGGGTTAGAACAGACGGGAGGCAGCGGGCCCTGGTTCACGGCTCAGGTCCACCAGTCACCAGGCATAACTTTGGCTAAGGTGCTTAGCCTCATTGTGCCTTAGTTTTCCCATCTATAATATGGGAATGATAGAACTTCACAGGATTCTTGTGAGGGTAAATGAGTTAATGTATGTCAAATGTTTAAAACAATGTTTGTGAATCATTGCTGATTATGGAGCAAGTATTGACACCGTGGAAACTGGCCAGTACTACAAATCAGGACTCCTCCCTCCAAACTGTCATCAAACATCTGCTAGAGACTATTAATGTCGTTATTTATAGAATCAGGAAACGATAGGTTCCTCCTTCTTCTAAGTCCTAGATGCTGAGACTTCAGAAATTCACTGGTTTTGTTGAGGTCAGGAGTTCCAGACTAGCCTGGGCAAGATGATGAAATCCTGTCTCTACTAAAAATACAAAAATTAGCTGGGTGTGGTGGTGGGTGCCTGTAGTCCCAAGTACTCGGGAGGCTGAGGCAGGAGAATCACTTGAACCCACGAGGTGGAGGGTGCAGTGAGTTGAGATCGTGCCATTACATTCCAGCCTGGGTGACAGAGTGAGAAAGAGGGAAGGAAGGAAGGAAGGAAGGAAGGAAGGAAGGAAGGAAGGAAGGAAGGAAGGAAAAGAGGAAAGGAGGAAGGGAGGGGAGGAGGGGAGGAGGGGAGGGAGGGAGGGAGGGAGGGAGGGGAGGAGGAGAGAGAGGGAGGGAGGAGAGGAGGAGGGGAGGGAGGGAAGGAGGAGGGAAGAAAGGAGGGAGGGAGGAAAGGAGGGAGGGAAGGAAGGAGGGAAGGAAGGAAGGAAGGAAGGAAGGAGGGAAGGAAGGAAAAAAAGAAAGGGAATTAACTGGTTTTCTGGTTTTCATTACTTACTTATGAGTGTGTCTGATTGAGCGGTCTCCAAGTTCATTGCCCAGCCTAGAGATGGGCTTTCCCCCTCACAAGTTCCTTTTCTTCTGAATTCCTGGTTTCTAGGAATTCAGCTGCAGTGTAAGCTTCCATTTAATTCCAGTCTGACACACAAAAGCTTGGGCAGGAGGACCGTACTCATCAATTGCAGTGAGTTGCCTAACTTAGAGACACAGGGTTTCGTGCCACTCATTATCATGTGATTACTTCATCATGTGACTGTTAACAGAGTTAGATAAATGAGAATTGTGTGTTCGGTCTCTTTTAAGGAAGGATTGCTATAGGAGGAGACCACAATTTTGCCAAGATGAGTTGGATCAGAAAGTTAAGAGATGATTTAAAAAAAAGAGCCTTCATTCAGATCCTGAGTCAGTTTTCATTATTGCAAGATGGACAAAAGCAAAGCATTTACTGCTCTAAAGATTCTTGTGACTGAGATAGCGAATACGCCATAAGAAATCCTGCGAGCTGTGCTATCCAATACAAACATAATACGAGCTACAGGTTTTTTTTGTTTTTTTTTTTGAGACAGGCTCTCTGTCGCCCAGGCTAAAGTGCAGTGGTGCAATCTCGGCTCACTGCAACCTCCACCTCCCAGGCTACAGCGATCCTCCCACCTCAGCCTCCCAAGTAGCTGGGTCTACAGGTGCACGCCACCATGCCCAGCTAATTTTTTGTATTTTTGGTAGAGGTGGGGTCTCACTATGCTGCCCAGGCTGGTCTCAAAACTCCTGAGCTCAAGGGATCCACCTGCCTCAGCCTCTCACAGCACTGGGATTACAGGCGTCAGCCACCTCAGCCATATGTAATTTAAAAGTTTCTAATAGCCATGTCAAAAAGTAAAAAGGAACAGGAGGGGCCAGGGGCGGTGGCTCACGCCTGTAATCCCAGCACTTTGGGAGGCTGAGGCGGACAGATTGCTTGAGCTCAGGAGTTTGAGACCAGCCTGGGCAACATGGAAACCTCATGACTATAGAGATGAGAAACTTCATCTCTACCAAAAAAATTACAATTATTAGCCAATTGTGGTGTGCACCTGTAGCCAAAGTAATTCCAGAGGCTGAGGTGGGAGAATCACTCGATCCTGGGAGGCAGAGGTTGCAGTGAGCTGAGATGGTGCACTGCACTTAGGTCTGGGTGACAGAGCGAGACCCCATCTCAAAAAAAAAAAAAAAAACCAGGAAAAATTAATTGTAATGATATATTCTGTGTAACCCAATATATCCAAAATATTTTAACATGTCATCAATAGAAAATGTATTGATGTGATAGTGGTACTCTTTTTTTTTTGAGACAGTGTCTTGCTCTGTTGCCCGGGCTGGAGCGGGGTGGCGTGGTCACAGCTCACTGTGGCCTCGACCTCTCAGGATCAAGCAATCAATCCTCTTGCTTCAACCTCCCAAACAGGTAGGGCTATATGCATGTGCCACCATGCCAGGCTAATTTTTTTTTTTTTTTGAGATGAAGTCTCGCTCTGTCACCCAGGCTGGAGTGCAGTGGCGAGATCTCGGCTCACTGCAACCTCCGCCTCCTGGGTTCAAGCAATTCTCCACCCTCTGCCTCCCGAATAGCTGGGATTACAAGCGCCTGCCACCACACCCAAATGATTTTTCTATTTTTGATAGAGATGGGGTTTCACCATGTTGGTCAGGCTGGTCTTAAACTCCTGACCTTGTGATCCACCCACCTTGGCCTCCCAAAGTGCTAGGATTACATGCGTGAGCCATCATGCCTGGCCAATTTTTGCATTTTTTTTTTTTTTTTTTTGTAGAGGCAAGGTCTCGCTATGTTGCCCAGGTTGGTCTCAACCCTTGAGCCCAAGTGATCCTCCCACCTCAGCCTCCCAAAGTTCTGTGATTTCAGGCATGAGCCACCGTGCCCTGTCTCTTTTTCCGTACTATGTCTTTGAAATCCAGTGTGTATTTTACAGTTACAGCACATCTCAATTTAGAGTAGAACAGTTAAAGTATTCAATAGCTACATGTTGCTAGCGGCTACCATACAGTACAACATCGCTATGGATACTTGCTGCAGTCGTAATTTTACAGGTACCCTAAGGTAGATATGCACTGATTCTCCCACTAGCAGCAAACGCCAAAAGCAAAAAGCCACAGGGGAGCTCCTGGCCCAAATGCTTCAGGTCCAACCACAGATGTGAGTTCAGTTAACTGGCTAGCAGTGGGTCTCAAAACAAAAGTTTTTTTTTTTTTTTTTTTTTTTTTTTTTTAGTTTTGCTCTTCTTGCCCAGGCTGGAGTGCAGTGGTGCAATCTTGGCTCACTGCAACCTCTGTCTCCTGGGTTCAAGTGATTCTCCTGTCTCAGCCTCCCTAGTAGCTGGGATTACAGGCATCTGCCACCAGGCCTGGTTAATTTTTTGTACTATTAGTAGCAATGGGGTTTCTCCATGTTGGCCAGGCTGGTCTTGAACTCCTGACCTCAGGTGATCCACCCGCCTTGGCCTCCCAAAGTGCTGGGATTATAGGCATGAGCCACTGTGCCTGGCCAAAAAAAAAAATTTTTTTCCTTTGAGATGGAGTCTCACTCTGTCGCCCAGGCTGGAGTGCAATGGTGTGATCTCAGCTCACTGCAACCTCATCTCCAGGGTTCAAGCGACTCTCCTGCCTCAGCATCCCAAGTAGCTGGGATTATAGGCAGCTGCCATCATGCCCCGCTAATTTTTTGTACCTTTTTTTTTTTTTGAAACGGAATCTCGCTCTGTTGCCAGGCTAGAGTGCAGTGGTGCAATCTTGGCTCACTGCAACCTCTGCCTCCTGGGTTCAAGTGATTCTCCTGCCTCAGCCTCCAGAATAGTTGGGATTACAGGCATCAGCCACCATGCCCAGCTAATTTTTGCATTTTTAGTAGAGACGGGTTTTTACCATGTTGGCCATGATGGTCTTGATCTCTTGACCTTGTGAGCTACCCGCCTCAGCCTCCAAAAGTGCTGGGATTACAGGGGTGAGCCACTGAGCCCGGCCTAATTTTTTGTATCTTTAGTAGATACGGGGTTTCACCATGTTGGCCAGGTTGGTCTCGAACTCCTGACCTCATGATCTGCCCATCTCAGCCTCCCAAATTGCTGAGATTACAGGCTTGCACCACCATGCCTGGCCCTAAGTTTTTTTTTTTTTTAACACCTCTCCATCAGTAAAACTTACCATTTTAACCTTTTTTTTTTCCTTTTAGAGAAGGGGTCTTGCGAATTTTCCAGGTTTTCTTGAGCTCCTGGCCTCAAGTGATCCTCCCACTTTGGCCTCCCAAAGCACTGGGACTACAGGTGTGGGCCAGGTGGTTCTGATGTTGGGTCTGTACCTGAAAAGCCATCTCGAATACTGTCTGCACCTACTGCTGCTGCTGACAGATGTTAGAAGGCAAACCTGCCCGGTCATGGGGAATTCCCTTGGGCAGTATTCAGATTCCAAACCTCATCCCAAGGAGGAGGATTTGTTACTTTTAAACAATTCTTCAGATGAGTCTTCCATGATCAGGTAAGTTTGGGAAACACAGTTCATTGGTTCCGAAACGTTGCTGAACATCAGAATCACCTGGGGAGCTGATCATACTCCACAGCAATTAAATCAGAAGGTCTGGGGATGCATCTGGGCACAGTAGCTCACACCTATAATCCCAGCACTCTGGGAGGCCGAGGCAGGTGGATCACTTGAGGCCAGGAGTTGGAGACCAGCCTGATCAACATGGAAAAACCCCCTTCTCTACAAAAAATACAAAAATTAGCAAGGCGTGGTGGCGCATGCCTACAGTCCCAGCCACTCGGGAGGCTGAGGCATGAGAATCGTTTGAGCCCAGGAGGTGGAGGCTGCAGTGAGCCACGATTGCACCACTGCACTGCAGCCTCGGCCACAGACCTAGACTCCATCTAAAAAAAAAAAAAAAAAAAAAAAGGTCTGGGGATGGGTGCCAAAGATTCCCAGGTGGTTCCAATGTGCAGTTTGGGGGCCACTGCACTAAGCAATACGTGTCAGCCCAGCAGCTGTACACACCGGAACACCCCAGGTGAGCCTTTAAAGTAGCCCTAGGTGACAAGGTAAATCCCATCTTCTCCTCTCTTGGGTTGTATTCAAAAGTAACAGGTGCTGGCCAGGCGCAGTGGCTCACGCCTGTAATCCCAGCACTTCGGGAGGCTGAGGCAGGTGGATTACCTGAGGTCAGGAGTTTAGGATCAGACTGGCCAACATGGTGAAACCCCGTCCCTACTAAAAAATACAAAAATTAGCCGAGCATGGTGGCAGGCGCTGTAATCCCAGCTACTCTGGAGGTAGAGACAGGAGAATCGCTTGAACTCGGGAGGTGGAGATCATGGCACTGCACTCCACCCTGGGTGAGAGAAACTCCATCTCAAAAAAAAAAAAAAAAGAAAAAAGAGTAACAGGTGCCTTCAAGTACAATGGCACATTCCGCGAGACCTGAGGCGGTAGGGCATCTCTAGCCTAAGGGGGCAATGACTGACTGGGCTAGAGCAGGTACCATAAAAAGCCCCACAATCTTACAAAACAAAGGACGGGAACTTTAAATACTCTTGAAGTCTGACCTCGCTATATTTCGTTTGATCGTACAGTGATCAAAAGAAATGAACAGAAGTCATTCGTACCCAAGGGCAAGGCCGACTGGGAAGGAACCAAGCGGAAATTCCAATCTTTGGTTTTGTCAGCAAATCAGCAGGATGGGAAGTGAAGAGAGAAGATTGAGACGTTCAGGGCAAAACCCCCACAGCCAAGGGGCACTATGCGTTGTCAAGCAGGAGAGGGTAAAGGCTTAGCCAGGCTTTGCCTTTATTTATTTTGTAAAGAGACGGCTCTCACACTGTTTCCCAGGCTCCAGCGTAGTGCTGTGATCACAGCTCACTGCAGCCTCAGCCTCCTGGGCTCAAGCGATCCTCCCACCTTAGCCTCCTGAGTAGCTGGGACCCCAGGCGCGCGCCACCACGGCCCGATTTTTAATTTTTTGCAGAGACGGGGTCCCACGATGTTGCCCAGACTGGTTTCGAACTCCTGGGCTCGGACGATGGGCCCGCCTAGGCCTCCCAAAGTGCTGGGATTACAGGCGTGCGCCACCGCGCCCGGCCCCGGCTGTGGCTTCAAAGCAGCAGCAAGCAGCCTCCTGCCCCCGGGACCCCGTCGCTGCGGCTGGAGCCCGGGGAAGGTGTCATCGCCTCGGCTTGCCGCCCCCATACTCGCCCAGGTGACCGAGGCCGGGATGAGCCGCCGCAGGACGCGGAGCCGAAGGCAGCTCCCGTCCGACCCCGCGCGACGCCCCCGCGACCCCAGCCCGACCCCGCGCGGCCGCGCTCACCCGATGACGTAGGCCAGGATGAGCAGCTGCACGGCGCGGTTCATGAGTCCCACTTTGCGGCTGCGGATGAGCACGATGCGCGGCGTGTCGTACTCGAACAGGAAGGCCGCCAGCGCGGCGCAGCAGCCCGCCATGGCCGCGCCGCCCGCTCCCCGTCCCAGAGCCCGTCCGGGTCTCAGTCCCCGCTCGGAGCCCCGCCCAGCCCGGCCGGCCTGCGGTGCCGTCATCGCGGGGGAGGGCCCGGAAGGAGGCGGCGCGGGCGGTCTGGGCCCGGGGCCTGGGGCCCGGGGGAGGGCGCCACCTCCCTGCCGGGAACCTGGACCCTCCAGGGAGCCTGGAACTCGTGGGGAGGGAGTGGCCTCGCCCTTCGGGACAAATGACTTCTTCCAAAGGCGGGCGAGGGGCCTGGCGCGGTGGCTCACACCTGTCATCCCAGCGCTTTCGGAGGCCGAAGTGAGAGGGTCCCTTGATTTAGAGACCAGCCTGGACAACATAGCGAGATCCCATCTCTATCAAAAATACTCACGAAGCCGGGCGTAGTGGCGGTCGCCTGTGGTCCCAGCTACTGGGGAGGCTGAGGTGAGAGGATCGTTTGAGCCCAGAAGGTCGAGGCTGCCTTGAGCTGTGATCTCGCCACTGCACTCCAGTCTGGGAGACGAAGCGAGACCCTGCTTCAAAAAACCAGAAACCAAAAAACAACAAAAAAGGCGGGTTGGGGAGTAATGACCTTCTCAGGAGGGCCAGGGAGAACGAGAGACTGTTTCGGGGAAGAGGGAGTCCGCGAGGAGAGGGTGACCTCCCATTTGGGGCCGAGTTCAAGTGAGGGGTAACGAGCAACCCCCCTTAGGGGTCCTTTTAGGTGCCAGGGACTTCCGTAGAGGACTCAGGGGCTATCTGCAGCAGCCATCGCTCAGGACTACAGGCTCCTAAACGCGTGCAGCTGGAGCTGGGACCGTGCCGCCCTCAGCCTAAATATCAGATGTCGCGTGAGCTCTGGGTGAGAGCCACACACCCTGTAAGATGCCCCTCCTGGATTTGAAGCCTGGCCGCATTCTCACTCCAATCCAAATGCTTCCTTAGTTGCAGCCCGGGGGAGGCGATTCTGTGGTCATCCTTTCCACTGAGAAAATGGTATCACAACTTCAGGGGAGAATTGGAAAATAGAGGGAAAGTGGGGGAAACAGCCACCATTCCACTTCAAAAACACAATTTTCCGCGTGGATATTTGTTCATTCCCTTCAGATATGTTTTCTTTTCTCTCTCTCTCTCTCTCTCTTTGGAGATAGAGTTTCACTCTTGCCCAGGCTGGAGTGCAGAGGGGTGATCTCGGCTGACTGCAACCGCTGCCTCCCAGGTTCAAGTGATTCTCCTGCCTCAGCCTCCCGAGTAGCTGGGATTATAGGCACCTGCCACCACTTCCAGATAATTTTTGTGTTTTTAGTAGAGCTGGGTTTTCACCATGTTGGCCAGGCTGGTCTCCAGCTCCTGACCTCACGTGATCCGCCTGCCTTGGGCTCCTGAAGTGTTGGGATTACAGGAGTGAGCCACCACAACAGATATGTTTTTATAGGTGAATGTTATATTTACTTTCCCCAATACATTCAGAAAATATTAATAAGCACATTCCATATGCCAGATACTATCCAGTGAAGAGAACAAGCAAAATATCCTGCCTTCATGCAGCATAAATTCTGTCAGGTAATCGGTATAGTTACGGTTTGTAATCACAGTCAATGGTTGTGCTTTTCATTTTCTCATTCACACTATTTGGTTTCTATGTTACTGCAGACTCATAATGATTTTTTTTTCTTTCTTTTTTTTTTTTTGAGACAGTCTCGCTCTTGTTGCCCAGGCTGGAGTGCAATGGCGCCATCTTGGCTCACTGCAACCTCTGCCTCCTGGGTTCAAGCGATTCTCCTGCCTCAGCCTCTCGAGTAGCTGGGATTACAGGCATGCGCCACCACTAGGCTAATTTTATATTTTTCATAGAGATGGGGTTTCTCCATCTCTAGAGATGTTGGTCAGGTTGGTCTTGAACTCCCGACCTCAGGTGACCCACCCCCCCCAGCCCCCCAAAGTGCTAGGATTACAGGTGTGAGCCACCATGCCTGGCCCATCGTGATAATTTTTAATCCATGGACCATTTCTTCTGGAAAATATGGCATGATGTCTCTAACTGCTCTCATCTGCTTGCTTCTTACTTTGTGGATCCTCTGTATAATCTTTGATACAACATTTTTAGTTCATTTCCTGGATGTGAGATTCCTAAGCTACACCAACTTGTTTTTCCAAATATAGAGAGGTGAATAATAAAATTTGCAGAAAACAGCATCTGCCTCTAAGAGATGGAATTGTTAAGTTAGAGGAAGGAACAGAGATGCCCATGCATGCCTTGGTCCAAAATGGTCCCAGGAAAAGGTGGTGGTATTTTATTCATTCATTTGACAGAAATTTACTGAGTGCCTGTTTTTCGCTTGGCAATTTTCTCGATGCTAGGGATATGGAGTGAACAGGCAGGTGAGGTCTCTGCCCAGATGGAGCTTGGTGCAATTGGGAAAGCTCAAATTCTCTGTAGAAGAGGAACACTCCCTTGCTAAATCCTCATTGGAAGGGTTCTTAAAAAAATCATTTCCTTAAGAATCAAAACATGGCTGGGCACGGTGACTCACGCCTGTAATCCCAGCACTTTGGGAGGCCGAGGCGGGTGGATCACTTGAGATCAGGAGTTCCAGACCAGCTTGGCCAACATGGTGTAACCCCATCTCTACTCAAAATACGAAAAACTTAGCTGGGCGTTGTGGCAGGTACCTGTAATCCCAGCTCCTCAGGAAGCTGAGGCAGGAGAATCGCCTGAAGGGAGGCAGAGGTTGCAGTGAGCTGAAATGGCTCCACTGCACTCCAGCCTGGGCGACAGAGTGAGACTCCATCTCAAAAAAAACAGAAAAGAAGAAAAAAGTCATGGCAACAATCAAAACACATTTCCAGCCCCTTTTCATACTTACCCTATAGTAATGAGTTCGTCTCAACCTTACAAATCCTCATTCTAGATGGTTTGCTTGTGTTTTGGAATGGGGATGGGTAAGAAAAACAGAAATGCAAGTTTTCATAAATTACTAGTTGTAACATCATTAGGCCCAACCAAAGAAACTGATCCTAAAAAATAAATCAGCTGGGCGCTGTGGCTCAAGCCTGTAATCCTAGCACTTTGGGAAGCCAAGAAAAGGCTAGGAAAAGAAAGTGATTTTGTTTACGCTGTTGCCCTTGGTTTATCTTTTTTTTTTTTTTCCGAGACGGAGACTCACTCTGTTGCCCAGACTGGAGTGCAATGGCGTGATCTTGGCTCACTGCAACCTCTGTCTCCCTGGTTCAAGCAATTCTCCTGTCTCAGCCTCCTGAGTAGCTGGGACTATAGGTGTGTGTCACCATGCCCGACTAATTTTTTGTATTTTTTAATACAGATGAGTTTCACCATGTTGGTTAGGATGGCCTTGATCTCCTGACCTTGCGATCCACCCACCTTGGCCTCCCAAAGTGCTGGGATTACAGGCTTGAGCCACAGTGCCCAGCCTGGTTTATTTCTTTAAAAAAAAAAAAAACAACAACTTTATTCACCAGACACAGTGGCCCATTCCTATAATCCCAGCATTTTGGGAGATTAACTTGGAGTATTGCTTGAACCCAGCAGTTTGAGACCAGCCTGGACAACATAGAGAGACCCCCCCATCTCCACAAATACTTTAAAAATGCAACAGCATGCCTGTGATCCCAGCTACTTGGGAAGGTGAGACAGGAGGATCACTTGAGTTTAGGGGATCAAGGATGCAGTGTGAGCCTGGGTGACAGAGTGAGACCCTGTCTCAAAAATAAATAAGAAGGCTGGGTGCAATGGCTCACACCTGTAATCCCAGCACTTTGGGAGGCTGAGGTGGGTGGATCACTTGAGGTTGATAGTTTGAGACCAGCCTGACCAATATGGTGAAACCCTGTCTCTACTAAAAATACAAAAATTAGCCAGGTGTGGTGGGTCATGCCTGTAATCCCAGCTACTTGGGAGGCTGAGGCAGAAAAATTGCTCAAACCCAGCAGGTGGCAGCTGTAATGAGCTGAGATCGTGCTACTGCACTCCAGCCTGGGTGACAGAGCGAGACTTCGTCTCCAAAATAAATAAATAAATAAATAAATAAATAAAAATAAATAAGGAAAGAAAGAGAAAGAAAATTAATTCAGGCCAGGCGCGGTGGCTCACGCCTATAATCCCAGCACTCTGGGAGGCTAAGGCGGTGGATTGCTTAAGGTCAGGAGTTCGAGACCAGCCTGGCCAACATGGTGAAACCCCGTCTTAAAAAAGAAAAAAAAAGAAAATTAATTCAAAATGGATCAAAGACATAAATATAAGATTTAAAATTATAAATCTCTGATGAAAACATAGTGTTCATAGCAGCATTCATAATAGCCAAAAAGTGGAAACAACCTAAATGTCCATCAACTAATGAGCAGATAAATACAATGTGGTCCATCCACACAATGGAATATGATTCAGCCACAACAGGAAGGCAGCACTGACACATGCTGCCTTGGATAATCCTTGGATATCCATGGATAATCCTTGAAAACACCGTGCTGAGTGAGAGAAGCCAGACACGAGAGGGCACTTACTGTATGATTCTGTGTATAGGTCATGTCTGGAATAGGCAAATCCATAGAAATTGAAAGTGGAGGCCACGTGCAGTGGCTCACACCTGTAATCCCAGCACTTCAGGAGGCTGAGGTAGGTGGATCACCTGAGGTCGGGAGATCAAGACCAGCCTGACCAACATGGAGAAATCCTGTCTCTACTAAAAATACAAAAATTAGCCAGGTGTGATGGCGCGCACCTGTAATCCCAGCTACTCTGGAGGCTGAGGCAGGGGAATCGTTTGAACCCAGGAGGTGGAGGTTGCGGTGGGCTGAGATCACGCCACTGCACTCAGCCTGAGCAACAAGAGTGAAACTCCATCTCAAAAACAAAAAACAAACAGAAAAACAGAAAGTAGATTAGTGGTTGCCAGGGGCTAGAGGAAAGGAAGGCTGGAAAGTGAGTGCTGATGAATACGAGGCTTCCAGTCAGGGGATGAAAATGTGCTAGGAAAGAGAGTGGTGATAGCTGCGGAACCTGTGAAGATACTAAAAGCCACTGAATTGTACTTTTAAAAAGAGTAAATTTTATGGTACGTGAGTTATGTCTCAGTAATAATTCCAATAAACAGGGAGTAAACAACAAGGTCTCAAGAAAAGCAAAGTATATGCCATGAATCCGTGGGGCCAGACCTCATGTTCTTTCTTCATCGGGGAGCATCTCAGTCCCTCAAACCAAGCTTATCCTTTTTTTTTTTTTTCTTTTTGAGACAGTGTCTCACTGTGTCACCTGGGTAGGATCTCGGCTCACTGCAACCTCTGCCTCTCAGGTTCAAGCGATCCTCCCACCTCAGCCTCCCAATTAGCTAGGACTGCAGGCACTTGCCACCATGCCCAGCTTTTTTTTTTTTTTTTTTTTTGTACTTTTGGTAAAGACAGGGTTTCACCAGGTTGCCCAGGCTGATCTTGAACTCCTGAGCACAAGTGATCCAGCTGTCTCGGCTTCCCAAAGTGCAGGGATTATAGGTGTGAGCCACTGCGCCCAGCCTCTATTTTTATTTTAGATGCAATTGGAACAGTTTTGATTTTCTGCTTCCTTTGTTGCTGGTGACATTAAGCCAGTTCCTCCTTCCTCTAGGCTGTCCTTTCTCCTAGAGGTGGCGCAGCAGCCATTTTTATATGATGTGACCTTATTCTCCTGGCCACAGGTGACTGGAACACAGGTGGGAACCTGACCCAAACCGGCCCAGTCTCTCTGGCTTTGGCCTTGGGATACAGACAACTGTTTCTTCTCTGTAGGTGACTCGAACGGATTTGACATAACCCTCACGTGCATGGAGAAGCTTAGAGCAGTAATCTGTGGAAGTAAAACAATGAAACAGCTGGGCAAAGACACACACAGGTGAGAGAGACGAAGAGAATGGCCTCTGGTTTCTGCTGAGCTTCTACTCCCTGGTTCTGCCCCCTACCCCGTTCACTTTTACCTTTGAGATACCCCCATAATCTTAGAATAAACGTACATTTTTTGCTTAAGCTATTAGCCTCCTGAAACTTGGAATTGAAAAGACTATGGCTACAGCCCTAGGATCTAACAGATGAAAAATGTACAATGTCACCAGTAACGTAGGTGGTAAAACAAACATTTCTTTGAATGCAGCAAGTTAGAAAGGGATGGGACACATTGCCCAAGGCCACCAATACTAAGAGCAGCAGATACACAAATAGCCCATAAAAAAGAAATGTTTCTATGAAAAGCAGAGCCAAGAACTCCAAAACAACTCATCAGTCTGGGACCATTTAGTTTAGAGGCCAGTGGTGACAGCCCTCAGTGTGCCTTTAGGGCGTCATTTGGTTATAGTTATGTAAGACTGACATTTGTTACCATGGCCTTGAGTCGCAAAAGGCCAGTCAGATGAGACAGTGTCATTTGTTCAGAAGAACCCTTAGTGAAAAAATGTTTAAATTACATGTTCAGGCATTTAAAGCTGTAAGATTCACTTATCTGGCACATAGACATTGTGAAATACGTCATTGTATAACATAATGACAGATATGTGCGGCACACAGTGTAATTATATCTACTTCCAGAAGCAGAACGTCTAAATAAAGAACAAGTTGATAGCAAAAGTGAGGAAAAAATCATTTTATAATTTTGCTGTTGCTTTCCCTGGGTAGTCCTTGAGACAATCTATTGTGGAACAAGAAAAAAAAAAAAGCAAAAAAAAACAGAACAGAAAAACTGACTCTTATCTCATAGGCCGTATGTTGATCACAGATAATCCTCTCAACCCCATCAGACCCAATGTCCTTTTTGGTTTTTTGACACAGGGTCTCTCTCTGTTGCCCAGGCTGGAGTGCAAGGCGGGATCTCAGCTCACTGCACCGTCTGCCTCCTGGGTTCAAGCAATTCTCCTGCCTCAGCCTCCCAAGTAACTGGGATTACAGGCATGCACCACTACGCCTAGCTAATTTTTGTGTTTTTAGTAGAGGTGGGGTTTCACCACGTTGGTCAGTCTGGTCTCGAACTCCTAACCTGAGATGGTATGCCCACCTTGGCCTCCCAAAGTGCTGGGATTACAGGTGTGAGCCACCATGGCTGGCCTTTTGTCTTACGATTTCAAAGTGTAAGAGTTCTTTATATATTCTAGATACAAGTTCCATGTCAGCTGCATGATCTGTAGATGCTTCCTCCCATTCAGTGGGTGGGAGGAATTACAGGTTGTTGAAATGGAGGAGATGGGGAAAGGATGATATTCTTGCAGATGAGCTGGACCTATTCTAATACCTGGATCTTGACATCTTAGCCCATTTAATGTTTGGTCACTAGGCTGTAAAAGACCTCAGAGATCACACCCTTTGAAAGGCACCGTAGGATAGAGGGTGGATGGTCAATAACCTGTGACTGCAAGAGGCAGTGTGGGGTAGTCCACGAGACTGAATCTATTGTGGAACAGAAAAACAAAAACCAAAAACAAACACCCAATATCTTTTTTGTTTTTCCGACACAGAGTCTCTCTCTGTTACCCAGGCTGGAATGCAGTGGCGGGATCTCAGCTCACTGCAACCTCCGCCTCCCAGGTTCAAGCAATTTTCCTGCCTCAGCCTTCTGAGTAGCTGGGACTACAGGCCCGCGCCACCATGCCCAGCTAATTTTTGTATTTTTAGTAGAGATGGAGTTTTGCTGTATTGGCCAGACTGGTCTCGAACTCTTGACCTCGTGACCCACCTCAGCCTCCCAAAGTGCTGGGATTACAGGCATGAGCCACTGTGCATGGCCTCTACTTTGCTTTTTAAGTGTATTAATAATATAACATTTAAAAAATAACCTTTTAATGAAATTTAGGGACATCTGCATTTTATATGTATACCATCCTTTAAAAGTATTTGGGTCTAAATTAGTTAAAAAGAGTCCCAAATCTCTGTTACATATTTGCGCTTAATGACCACAGGTATGACTGATAAAAGTATGGTTTCAGCCAGGCCCGGTGGCTCACGCCTGTAATCCCAGCACATTGGGAGGCTGAGGTGGGCGGATCACCTGATGTCAGGAGTTTGAGACCAGTCTGGCCAAAATGGTGAAATCCTGCCTCTACAAAAATACAAAAATTAGCCGGTGGCACACATCTGTAGTCCCAGCTACCTGGGACTCCTAAAAATGTTTATGAAATATATTTAATTATATGGAGGAAATGCTTATGCTGTAATGTCAAGTGAGGAAAAAGGCAAGGCAAGATACAAAACAGCTTAAGTCTCAGGATCTAAATTATATACATCAAAAGAAGAGAAGCATCTTGCTTTATCCAGGGAGAATGATTCTTTTTTTTCTTTTTTTGGTAGAGACAGAGTCTCACTGTGTTACCCAAGCTGGTCTTGATTCCTGGGCTCAAGCAATCCTCCTGGCTTGGCCCTTCAAAGTGTTGGGTTTACAGATGTGAGCCACAGAGCCTGGCCAGAATGATACTTTGAATAAATCTTTTCTTCCCTAGTATTTGTCTTTAAAATACTGTATTGAAGGCCAGGCTTGGTGGCTTATGCCTGTATTCCCAGCACTTTGGGAGACTGAGGCAGGTGGATCACCTGAGGACAGGAGTTTGAGACCAGCCTGGCCAACATGGTGAAACCCTGTCTCTACTAAAAATACAAAAAAATTAGGTCCAGGTGTGGTGGCATGCCTGTAATCCCAGCACTTTGGGAGGCTGAGGCAGGCAGATCACCTGAGGTTGGGAGTTCAAGACTAGTCTGACCAACATGGAGAAACTTGTCTCTACTAAAAATACAAAATTAGCTGGGCATGGTGGCATACGCCTGTAATCCCAGCTACTCAGGAGGCTGAAGCAAGAGAATTGCTTGAACCTGGGCGGCAGAGGTTGCAGTGAACGGAGATCATGCCATTGCACTTCAGCGTGGACAACAAGAGTGAAACTCTGTCTCAAAAAGAAAAAAAAAATGCAAAAAATTAGCCAGACATGGTGGTGGGCACCTGTAATCCCAGCTACTCGGGAGACTGAGGCAGGAGAATCGTTTGAACCCGGGAGGTGGAGGTTTCAGTGAGCCGAGATCTCGCTATTGCACTGCAGCCTGAGCAACGAGAGTGAAACTCAGCTGGGTGTGGTGACTGCCACCTGTAATCCCAGCACTTCAGGAGGCTGAGGCAGACAGATCACCTGAGGTCAGGAGATCGAGACCAACCTGGCCAACATGGTAAAACCCCGTCTCTACTAAAAATGCAAAAATTAAGCTGAACACGGTGGCATGTGCCTGTATTCCCAGCTACTTGGGAGGCTAAGGCTGGAGAATTGCTTGAACCTGGCAGGTGGAGGTTGCAGTGAGCCCAGATTGAGCCACTGCACTTCAGCCTGGGCAGCAGAGCAAGACTCTGTCTGAAAAAAAAAAAAAAAAAAGAGAGAAACTCCCTCTCAAAAAAAAAAAAAAAAAAAAAGCTAGACTAAAAATCTGGAGACCTGCTAATAATTTTTTATATAATTATTTGTAAAATGAAACTAAACTGAAACATTTCTTAATCAGCACATCAGTAAATTTTAAAGTTGACTAAGTGTATATAGAAACCTTGGCTGGAAACAGATTCTGCAAATCCTGAGAGAAGAAATTTTTAAAAGGACCTCTGATCAAAAAGGATCAGCAACAAAGATATTTCAGGAGTAAATACCATGTGTGTTAGGCACTGACATGTACTAGCTGTGCTGTTTTAGACAAGTTATTTGCTTTTGGGGAGTCTCTTTTCTTTTCTTTTTTTTTGAGATGGAGTCTTGCTCTGTTGCCCAGGCTGGAGTGCAGTGACGCCATCTCCGCTCGCTGCAGCCTCCACCTCCCAGGTTCAAGCAGTTCTCCTACCTCAGCTCCCGAGTAGCTGGGATTACAGGCTCATGCCACCATCCCTGGCTAATTTTTGTATTTTCAGTAGAGATGGGGTTTCACCATGTTGGCCAGGCTGATCTTGAACTCCTGACCTCAGGTAATCCTCTGACCTTGGCCTCCCAAAGTTCTGGGATTACAGGCATGAGCCACTGCGCCTGGTCGAGTCTCTTTCTTTATAGGTAAAATAGGGAACCTATTATGTCAAGCATAGTATTGTCTTCTTGATAATAATAACAACAGTGAAGTCCCTGCCAAAAGCTTTGTAGGCTTCATTTCATTCCATCTCACGTGAACCATGAAGTAGGTACAGAGAAGTAAAGCTGAGACTTAGCAAGGTCATACGGGTGGGTGAGTCAGGTTTGAGTGCACATTTGTCATCTGATTCCATCGATCATCTTTGCTTTTTTTTTTTTTTTTTGAGACAGAGCCTCTCGCTGTGCTGCCCAAGCTGGAGTGTAGTGGCATGATCTCAGCTCACTGTAGCCTCAACCTCTCAGGCTCAGGCAATCCTCCCACCTCAGCCTCCTGAGTAGCTGGGACTACAGGGGTGCGCTACCATGCCCTGCTAATTTGTTTTTTGTATTTTCTGTAGAGACGGGGTCCTGCTATGTTGCCTAGGCTGGTCTTGAACTCTTGACTTCAATTGACCCTCCCGCCTTGGCCTCCCAAAGTGCTGGGAAACAGGCATGAGCTACCACACCCAGGCACATCTTTGCATTTAGCTATTTCTTTATATAGCCTTAAAATGCTGTGAAACCATTTTGTCTACTCAAAAACATTATGTAATGTTATGTGGGACCATTTTTAGAGTGAGATCTGCTTCCACTGCTCCATATGTAAGGGATGATGGCAATCATAGGGTCACCTTGAGATGGAAGAAATTCTGCTTGTGAAGATGGCAGTTAATGGAGCCCCCATACATTTCCTCATGTTCCCTGACAGGAACACTGTAGTTCCTGACTACTGTATGACGTAGTCGGAAATCTCAGGCGGGGACGGTGGCTCACACCTGTAATCCCAGCACTATGGGAGGCCGAGGTGGGCAGATCACCTGAGGTCGGAGTTCGAGACCAGCTGACCAACATGGAGAAACCCTGTCTCTACTAAAAATACAAAAAAAATTAGCCAGGCATGGTGGTGCATGCCTGTAACCCTAGCTACTCGGGAGGCTGAGGCAGGAGAATCACTGGAACCCAGGAGTGGAGGTCGCAGTGAGCTGAGGTTGAACCATTGCACTCCAACCTGGACAACAGTGAAACTCCATCTCAGAAAAAAAAAAAAAGAAATCTCTTCAAATGTATTTAGAAACTATTAGATGCCTAGATATTTAACAGAATTACTCAACAGACTAGACTTGGGAAAATAAGACCCAAAGATACGTCCCAGTAGTGTCAAATCCGATGACTAGATGTCTAAGGTGGTGACTTTACTGCGGTAGGCAGAGAAACGGTCCCCTGAAGATATCCAGTTCCTCATCCCTGGAACCTGTGAATTTGTTGCGTTATATGGCGGAAGGGAGTTGGCAGATGCAGCTAAGTTAAGATCTTGAGATGGGGAGAATGGCCTGTGTTATCCAAGTGAGCCCCATTTAACCACAAGGGTCCTTAAAAATGGAAGGGAGAAAGGCCGGGCATGGTGGCTTATGCTTGTAATCTCAGCACTTTGGGAGGCCGAGGCAGGAGGATCACCTGAGGTCAGGAGTTCAAGACCAGCCTGGCCAACATGGTGAAACCCTGTCTTAAAAAAAAAATGGAAGGGCGAGGCTGAGGACTCAAGAGAAGGGGATGTGAGGACAGAGTGAAGAGATTGTATGGTGGGGGCTGTGAGCCAAGGCATGAGGCGGGAAGAGGCCGGAGATGGGTTCCCTAGAGCCTCCAGGCGGAGTGCAGCGCTGCCAGCACCTTGATGGTGGCCTGCAAAACCCACTTCGGACTTCTGACCTCTAGAACTGGAAGTAATGCTTGTGTTGTTTTCAGCCACGAAGTTGGTGGTGATTTGTTATGGCAGCCATAGGAAACTAATACGGTTATTAACTCCATGGAAACATTGTAAACATAAGATTCACAATTCAGATTAGGCCACAAGAATTACATTTACTGTACTGTCTTTTGTCTTTAATGTTGGGACATTTTGTTTTCTTTCGGGAGGACTTTGGTGTACATTTTTCCGTGTACACTCAAATACTTGGGGATGGGCCGGGGCTAGAAGAAGTCCAAAGCTGCAACTCTCTCTCAGGTTCATAGTTATTCCCCTGAAAAGTAGTTTTTATAAGCACAGAAGTAAACTTCAAAATGAAAGCATAAGAAAAGAAATTCAGGCCGGGTGCGGTGGCTCATGCCTGTCATCCTAGCACTTTGGGGAGGCTGAGACTGGTGGATTGCTTGAGGCCAGGAGTTCAAGACCAGCCTGACCAACATGGTGAAACCCCATCTTAAAAAAAAAAAAAAGGCCGGGCGCGGTGGCTCACGCCTGTAATCCCAGCACTTTGGGAGGCCGAGGCGGGTGGATCACGAGGTCAAGAGATCGAGACCATCCTGGTCAACATGGTGAAACCCCGTCTCTACTAAAAAAAAAAAATACAAAAAATTAGCTGGGCATGGTGGCGCGTACCTGTAGTCCGAGCTACTCAGGAGGCTGAGGCAGGAGAATTGCCTGAACCCAGGAGGCGGAGGTTGCGGTGAGCCGAGATCGCGCAATTGCACTCCAGCCTGGGTAACAAGAGCGAAACTCCGTCTCAAAAAAAAAAAAAAGAAAAAATGCCGGGCATGGTGGTGGGCGCCTGTAATCCCAGCTACTTAGGAGTTTAAAGCAAGAGAACTGCTTGAGTTCCGGGAGGCAGAGGTTACAGTGAGCTGAGATCGCACCACTGCACTCCAGCCTGGGCAACAAAAGCAAAACTCCATCTTAACAACAACAAAAAAGATAACAGTTGTTTGCTAAGAGGGAAGAAAAGCAGGACTCCTCAGACTCCAAAACTATCCACGTGTTATAACATTTTGCATTTTCAGTTGTTTAGGTGTTGATAAGAATAACCTTTAAGTCCACATTAGCAATCACAAAGTGTTCTGTTGGGATTTTCCCAATTCTTTTCTACTCTTAAACGTAGCCACTGAAAAATCAGAGAACACTGGCTCCGAGTTGTTTTAGAACTCTAAGACATTAGATGTGTGAGCTATACCCCAAGTCATGAGACGCATGGCGTGCCGTGATGTCAGCACGGCCAGCAGGAAGTGTTTGTGGAAAGTAGTGCCCTGTCCCTTTCTTCACTCGCTTCCCTTTTTCTGGGCTTTCCATCTCATGAGTTCCATTCTCTGGGCAGGAGGAAATTGAGCGGGAAGGGGGTGAGTAAGCATGGTCACTTTCTTTTTGGCTTTCTTTGAAGCTGCCCGGCTTCTTGCAACAGCCCCTTCTTTTCTAACAGACCTGGTTCAAGTTTAGCTAGCACAGGTTTAGCTACTGCCTCCAGAGTGAAGCTTGGGATAGACAAGGGGAGGGACAATGGGGGTCAAAGTAGGAAATGGAATGGGATGTCGGGGACAAAGTACAGTCCATTTCTTTGTGTCAGTGGAGGATAAAAGTTGCCTCTTTCCTTCCCTGAGAAATATCCAGAATGCTCATCTCTTGCCTTTAGTCATTTTACCCTAACCCAATTAGTGTTAGGGTTAGGGCTAAGGTTAGGATTAGCCTTAGGGTCAGCCTTAGCCTTCTGTTTGGACAAAACCTGCCATTTGGCCAGCTCATGCCTATAATCCCAGCGCTTTGGGAAGCTGATAAGGCCAGATTTCTTGAGGCTAAGGCTAGGAGTTTCAGAACAGACTGGCCAACATGGCAAAACCCCACCTCTACTAAAATACAAACATTCTCTGGATGTGGTGGTACACACCTATAATCCCAGTTACTTGGGAGGCTGAGGCAGGAGACTGACTTGAACCTGGGAGCGGAGGTTGCAGTGAGCCAAGATTGCGCCACTGCACTCCAGTCTGGGAGACAGAGTGAGACTACAGCTTAATAATAATAATAAAAATAATAAAAAGTACTACTTTAGCCGTGTGCCACCAGTTTTGACATACATTACTTTCATTATCCAGTTCCTTTTTTTTTTTTTTTTTTTTGAGATGGAGTTTCACTCATGTTACCCAGGCTGGAGTGCAATGGCGCGATCTCGGCTCACCGCAACCTCCGCCTCCTGGGTTCAGGCAATTCTCCTGCCTCAGCCTCCTGAGTAGCTGGGATTACAGGCACGCACCACCATGCCCAGCTAATGTTTTGTATTTTTAGTAGAGACGGGGTTTCACCATGTTGACCAGGATGGTCTTGATCTCTTGACCTCGTGATCCACCCGCCTCGGCCTCCCAAAGTGCTGGGATTACAGGCTTGAGCCACCACGCCCGGCCTTCATTATCCAGTTCCAAATATTTTTGAGTCATTTAGCAATATTTCTTAGCAATATTTCGTTCAGTTTCCAAATATATTAAAAATCTACCTTTTAAAAATTAATTTCTCATCAGGTGTGGTGGCTCACTCTTGTAATCCCAGCAGTTTTGGGAGGGTGAGGCAGGCAGAACTTCTAAGGTAAGGAGTTAAGAGACCAGCCTGGCCAATGTGGCGAAACCCTGTCTCTACTAAAAATACAAAAATTAGCTGGGCATGGTGGCAGGCATCTGTAATACCAGCTACTCGGGAGGCTGAGGCAGGGAGAATTGCTTAAATTTGGGAGGTAGAGGTTTCAGTGAGTAGAGATTGCACCACAGTACTCCAGCCTGGACGACAGAGTGAGACTGTTTCAAAAAAAAAAAAATTTCTAATTTTCTTCAAATGTGGTTAGAGAACCTGCTCTGTATCATATTGCTGTTGGGGATGTATTGAGGAAAATACATGATCTAATGCGTATCTGTTGTTATAACTCTTCCTTGTGTATCCTAAAATAGAATGTACCAGCTGGGCATGGTGGCTCATGCCTGTAATCCCAACACTTTGGGAGGCTGAGGCGATGGATCACCCAAAGTCGGGAGTTCGAGACCATCCTGGCCAACATTGTGAAATCCCATCTCTACTAAAAATACAAAAATTAGCCAGATTCAGCGGCACGCGCCTGTAATCCCAGCTACTCAGGAGGCTGAGGCACGAGAATTGCTTCAACCCGGGAGGCAGAGGTTGCAGTGAGCTGAGATTGTGCCACCGCACTCCAGCCTGGGCAACGGAGCAAGACTCTGGGTCAAAAAAAAAAATGTACCTTCTTGGCTGGGTGTTGAATTCGTTCTATATCTAATAGTTTGAGTGAGGCCCTCTCTGAGGAAGTCCATCTGAGCAGAGACCTCGATATCAGGAAGAAGCCAGCTCTCTGAATACTTTTCTTGGGGGAAAGTATTCCTGGCAAAGGGAACAGCAGCTGCTAAGTCCCTGAGGTGGGAATGGGCTTGGTGTGTTCCAGGAACAGAAGGAAGGTAATGAACAGAAGGAAGGAACAATATGAATGGAGCATAGTGGGCAGGGAGGAGAGTGATGTGAGCTAAGCTCCTGAGAGGCAGCAGAGGCCAGATCAAGGAGGCTTTCGAGGCCATAGTATGGACTTCAGTCTTAGCTAATGCAGTACATTCACTGACACTGGGTGGTTTGCCAAGTACTTCATAGAAGCATAATATCAGGCACAAATTGGTCTCATTGTATACAATGGCGAGAGCATTTTGAGATTATTGTTATTATTACTTTTGTTTTGTTTTGTTTTGGAGACGGAGTTTCACTGTGTCACCCAAGTTGGAGTGCAGTGGCGAGATCTTGGCTTACTGCAACCTCGGCCTCCCTTCAGGCGACTCTCCTGCCTCAGCCTCCCAAGTAGCTGGGACTACAGGTACATGTGACCTCATCAGGCTGATTTTTGTATTTTTAGTAGATACAGGGTTTCACTATGTTGGTCAGGCTAATCTTGAACCCCTGACCTCAGGTGATCTACCCGCCTCAGCCTCCCAAAGCGCCAGGATTATAAGCATGAACTACTATGCCTGGCCATTACTGTCATTACTTTCATCTAGTACAGAACATCCTTACTTTTCTGTGTGTGTGTGCGGGGGGATGAAGTTTCGCTCTGTTGCCCAGGCTGGAGTGCAGTGGTGCCATCTAATTTCACTGCCACCTCTGCCTTCCAGTTTCAAGTGATCCTCCTGCCTCAGCCTCCCGAGTAGCTGAAATTATAGGTGCCTACCACCAGGCCAAGCTAATTTTTGCATTTTTATTTTTATTTTTTCTTTTGCCTAATGTTTCTGGGGATAATTTTTGCATTTTTATAGAGACAAGTTTTCACCATTTTGGCCAGGCTGGTCTCAAACTCCTGACCTCATGATCTGCCCACCTTGGCCTCCCAAAGTGCTGACATTATAGGCGTGGGCCACCGCGCCTGGCCCATCTTCACATTTTGAGATTAAAAATACCTTACAGGCTGGGTGCGGTGGCTCATGTCTGTAATCTTAGCACTTTGGGAGGCTGAGGCAAGAGCTTCTTTGAGCCTAGGAGTTTGAGACTAGCCTATGCAACATGGTTGAGACTTCGTCTCTACAAAACATAAAAAAATTAGCCAGGCATGATGGCATGTGCCTGTAGTCCCAGCTACTCGGGAGGCTGAGGCAAGAGGATCACTTGAGCCCAGGAGATTGAGGATACAGTGAGCTATGTTCATGCCACTGCACTCCAGCCTGGGTGACACAGACCCTGTCTCCAAAAAAATTAAATAAATAAAGAAAAATTTAAAAAGTACCTTAGAGATCATGTTTAGCTTAATCCTTTTCTTTTGAAAATAAGAAAACTAAGAGTGCTTAGTTTTCAGTGATCTCTGCTCACTGCAACCTCCACCTTCCGGGTTCAAGCAATTCTCCTGCCTCAGCCTCCCGAGTAGCTGGGACTACAGGCACTCACCACCGCCCCGGGCTAAAGTGCTCTCACAGCCGGGGTCTGCACATCCCTCTGCCTCTTCCATAGACAAGCTCCTGAAAAGGAGGACTCAGTTTTTACAATTTCATTCAGGTGTTCTTGAAGGAATCTTATCTTCTTATGAACCCCTTTGTCAAGCAAAAATCACTCTCACCCCTCCCATTTACTTAGTTTGTAAATGTAGATTTTTATCAGTGGGATTTTCTTAGTTTCCCACAGGGACTCCCCCTCCTAAAATGCCCTGCATGCTCTACTTTCACCCCTTCTCCTTTACTTTGACATCTGGATCTGCTTCTAGGAGGCAGCAGTTTCAGCCTGCCCCGCGCTCCACCTTCATTTCTGGGATGACCTGTCCCAGCCACTTTTTAATGGCGCCTCTGTGGCACATTCAAAAGCTTCCACCCGGCAAAACATTCACAGCAATTGACACTCACACTACCTGGCTGCTTATGGGTTTTCCCACCTACCCCTCCTTGCGGGCCAAGCCACTTTGCTCTCCCAGTGACACAGGAGCTAATGCGGAAGAACCTGAGCGAGCGGCTTCCAGGTGCTACACCCAGGTGCTGTGTCAGGCGGTCCTCAAACTCTGCAAACGGGCCGGGGCACATTCGAGGCCACCCTGCACAGAAGCCTCGCTCAGACACAGAGATCCATAAGTCCCTTTGTGGACCTAGTTCTTTAATTCATTGATTATTTTATTTATTTATTTATTTTTGAGGTGGAGTCTTTTATCCTGGGCCTCTCCAGTGGAATATTTTCTTAACAAAGTACTTTCATATGCATGTGGAGGGCACAGGAATTGAGACTAGCACATGAATCCAAGCTTACAATGAGACTCACACCAAAAGAATGACAAGATTCTGCATTAAAAATTACGTTTTTTTAATTACATAAAGAAATTTCCGCAAAAATCTCACAGTTGTGAAAGCGTTAGTGGGTTTATCTTTTGTGATTTAAAAAATTTGGGGCCGGGCGCGGTGGCTCACGCCTGTAATCCCAGCACTTTGGGAGACTGAGGCAGGCGGATCACGAGGTCAAGAGATAGAGACCATCCTGGCCAACATGGTGAAACCCCGTCTCTACTAAAGAAATAGAAAATTTAGCTGGGCGTGGTGGCGTGCACCGGTAGTCCCACCTACTTGGGTGGCTGAGGCAGGAGAATTGCTTGAACCTGGGAGGCGGAGGTTGCAGTGAGCTAAGATCACGCCACTACACCCCAGCCTGGTGCCTGGCGACAAAGCGAGACTCTGTCTCAAAAAAAAAAAAAAAAAAAAAATTGGTAAATATACATAATGTAAAATTTGTAATTTTTAACCATTTTTTTTTCTTTCTGTTACCCAGGCTGGAATGCAATGGTGTGATCTTGGCTCACTGCAACCTCTGCCTCCCTGTCCAAGGGATTCACCTGCCTCAGGCTCCTGAGTAGCTGGGACTACAGGTGCGTGTCACTTCGCCCAGCTAATTGTGTTTTTAGTAGAGATGGAGTTTTCACGTGTTAGCCAGGATAGTCTCAAACTCCTCACCTTGTGATCTGCCTGCCTTGGCCTCCCAAAGTGCTTGGATTACAGGCATGAGCCACCATGCCTGGCTTTTTTTGTTTGTTTTTGAAACGGATTCTCGCTCTGTCGCCCAGGCTGGTGTACAACGATGCAATCTTGGCTCACTGCAACCTCTGCCTCCCAGGTTCAAGTGATTCTCTTGCCTCAATCTCCCGAGTAGCTGGGACCACAGGTGCACACCACCATGCCCAGCTAATTTTTGTATTTTTAGTAGAGACGAGGTTTCACCATGTTGGCCAGGCTGGTCTCAAACACCTGACCTTGTGACCTGTCCTCCTTGCCCTCTCAAAGTGCTGGGATTACAGGCATGAGCCACCTTGCCCGGCCAACTTTTAACCATTTTTAAGTATATAATTTAGTGGCATTAAGTACATTCACAGAGTCATGTAGCTATAACCACTGTCCACTTCCAGAACGTTTTCATCATCTGAAACAGAAGTGCTATACCCATTCCTCAGTAATGCCCTTCCCACTTCCCTTCCAGGTGTGGTCACCTCTATTCTACTTTCTGCCTCCATGATTTTGCCTATTCTAGGTAATTCATGTAAGTGAAATCATACAAGATTTGTTCTTTTGTGTCTTGCTTATTTCATGTGGCATAATGTTTTCAAGGTTTCTCTATGTTGTAGCATGTACGGAACTTCTTTTTTGTTTGTTTTCTTTTGAGATGGAGTATTGCCCTGTTGCCCAGGCTGGAGTGCAGTGGCATGATCTCAGCTCACTGCAACCTCTGCCTTCTGGGTTCAAGCTATTCTCCTGCCTCAGCCTCCTGAATAGCTGGGATTACAGGTGCCCGCCACCACGCCCAGCTAATTTTTTTGTATTTTTAGTAGACACAGTGTTTCACTGTGTTAGCCAGGATAGTCTCGATCTCCTGACCTTGTGATCTGCCCGCCTCACCCTTTCAAAGTGCTGGGATTACAGGAGTGAGCCACAGAGAACTTCATTTTTTTAAATGGCCAAATACTATTCCAGTGTATGGATAGACCACGTTTTGTTCCTCCATTCATCTGTTGGCAGGTAACTGGGTTATTTCACCTTTTGGCTATTGTCAGTAATGCTGCTATGAACATTCATGTACAAGCATATATTTGAGTACCTGCTTTCAGTTCTTTTGGGTATATACCTAGGAGTGGAATTGATGGATCATATGGTAATTCTATGCATAATTTTTGAGGAACTGTCAAACACAAATGCTAGATTTGTATTGAAAATATATTTGTCACAATTAAACAGAATGAAGAAATATATAATGTTAGCTACATGCCAAATCTTAATTGAGTTACTCAAAACAAACTATAGTAGAGGAAAAAAAATGTTTTTTCTTTTTTCTTTTTTTGAGATGGAGTCTTGCTCTGTCGCCCAGACTGGAGTGCAGTGGCATGACCTCAGCTCACTGCAACCTCTGCCTCCTGGGTTCAAGCAATTCTCCTGCCTCAGCCTCCTGAGTAGCTGGGACTACAGGTGCATGCCACCACGGCGGGCCAATTTTTGTATTTTTAGTAGAGACGGGGTTTCACCATGTTGGCCCAGATGGTCTCAATCTCTTGACCTTGTGATCCACCCACCTTAGCCTCCCAAAGTGCTGGGATTATAGTCGTGAGCCACTGTGCCCAGCCCAAGATGGTTTTTAAGCGTGATTTCTGGATTTCAGAAAATGCCACTAACATTTCCTGATGTCTCCAAATGATAAAATTTATTATTTCCAGGTGCGGTGGCTCATGCCTGTAATCACAGCACTTTGGGAGTCCAAGGCAGGTGGATCGCCTGAGGTCAGGGGTTTGAGATCAGCCTGGCCAACATGGTGACACCTTGTCTCTACTAAAAATACAAAAATTAGTCAGGCATGGTGGCAGGTGCCTGTAATTCCAGCTACTGGGGAGGCTGAGGCAGGAGAATTGCTTAAACCTGGAAGGTAGCAGTTTCAGTAAGCTGAGGTTGCGCCATTGCACTCCAGCCTTGGCAACAAGAGTGAGACTTCATCTCAAAAAAAAAGAAAGAGTTTGTTATTATCTATAACATATTCCAAGGAGGAATGAGGCAGTTCTTCTTTGTCTCCTTAAATGTGCACTGAAGATTAAAGATTTTTAATAAATACTATCTCTTCAGGAAAAAAAAGATCTTGTTAAAAGCTCAGATTCTCCTTAAGCAAGAAATGTCATACATGCTGTGTTCTGCCTTGAACATCTGCCCGTGTCATTAACTGTCTTTCTGTGGCATCATTTAAAATAGCTGCAAACTCTTCTGTTATATGAATGTGCCATAATTTACTTAACCGAACTCCTCCTGTTGGACTTAAAGGAATTTTTAAAAAGTCATTTAGCCAGGCTGGGGGTGGTGGCTCACACCTATAATCCCAGAGCTTTGAGAGCCCAGGTGGGAGGACTGCTTGAGGCCAGGAGTACAAGACCAGCTTGGGCAAGATGGGGACACTCTATCTTTACAAAAGGAGAAAAAAAAAGAAAAAAAAATACATTTTAATGAGTCTTCCTTTTCTTTCTATCACCACCGCCAATTCAGTAGTACAGGAGGTAGCTTATTGAGACACTCCTATATAATCCCAGCAGACTCCTAAGTGATGTCACTACCCCAGGCTTCCCCTCCCATCCCGTGTCCTCATGTGTGTCTGAGGGATGTTCTTAAGTCATTGCTTCTCTCATGTCCTTTTTCAGACCCAAGAATGGCTCTATCTTAACTTTGCAACTGGCTCAAACATCTCGGCCTTTTTTTCTTTTTGAAGGTTTCCCCAAATCAGTGCCACTTAATCTCCCTCCGCTATCATAGTCATTTCTTTCTGGGCCTGGCTTGTGCCACTCGTCCTGTTGGGAATGCCTCCTTTCATCCCACTGTTTCCAGCCCCTTCCTCCAGTGAGAGTCTGCTTATGTCTCATGAGCTTCATAACCCTCCTAAGGCTGTGCTTGCCTGTGTGAATTTCACCTTTCTTTGAGCTTCTGTTTCAGTGAAACGGGACCACACAGTTTAGGAGGCAGTAAGAAAACAAGCAAGTCTGTGTCTCTCAGAGCATGGTTGCACTGGCCATCTGACAGTTCCTGGGACACACTCATTTCTTTCCTTTTCTTCCTTTCTTTTTTTTTCTTTTTGAGATAAAGTATTACTATGTTATCCAGGCTGGCCTCAAACTCCTGGGCTTAAGGGATGATCTCTCGTTGCTGGCATTATAGGCATATGCCCAGCTCTGGGACACTCTTTTCTCTCCCACTTCTCAGCTTTGTGTTTGCTGTCGCTCTTCTTGGAATGCCCATCTTTCAACTCATGACAGCAGGCTCCTTCTCGATATTCACATCTAGCATAAATGCCACTTCCTTGGAGAAGCCCTCCCTGCCCCCTCTCAGAAGTAACTCCCTTGCTCCTATCATAGGATCCTGCTTGTTTCTCTCAAAATCTATTCCAAGCTGTCCTCAACCCATTTCTTTTCACTATGATTGCCTGTCTCCCCCACCGCACCTAACCTCCCAAAGAGCCTGTCTTATTCACCTGTTCACCCCCAGCTCCTGCACAGTGCCGGGGCGCTCAATAAGTGCAACCTCATAATGAAGGGATGAGGTTGGACAGATGGGGAAGGAGAAGGGAGACATCAAGGTTTTGAATTTTGGCTTGGGAAGTTGAACTCATGGCAGGTGGTGCTACTCTCTGAACTTAGAGCCCTGGAAGTCACATGTGGGTGGGTGGGGTGAACAGAGATCATGATTTGTCTTTTGTATCTGTTAAGTTGCCACTAAACCATTTAAGTATAGAATATCTGGAGGTGGTTGGATATATGGGCCTGGAGCTCAAGAGCGATGCTTGGGCACCAACCAAATCATAAGAATAGCTACCATGGCTAGACTCATGAAAAGCTGCCCGAAGCCATGTATTAGTCTGTTCTCAGGCTGCTAATAAAGACATACCCAAGAATGGGCAATTTATAAAGGAAAGAGGTTTAGATGACTCATAGTTATACAGGGCTGGGGAGGCCTCACAATCCTGGCAAAGGCAAGGAGCCGCAAAGCCACATCTTACATGGTGGTAGGCAAAAAGAGAATGAGAGCCAAATGAAAGGAGAAACCCCTTGTAAAACTCTCAGATCTCTTGAGACTTATTCACTACCACAAGAACAGTATGAGGGAAACCACCACATGATTCAATTGTCTCCCACTGGGTCCCTCCCACAACACATGGGAATTATAGGAGTACAATTCAAGATGAGATTTGGGTGGGGACACAACCAAACTGTATCAGGCCACTTGGCCAATAAGTGACCAAGCCAGGATTTAAACCCAGGTGGTCTGTTTCCAGTGCCCACACACCACTGGGATGAGACAGGTGTGGAAGGGACAAAAACCAAGATGAGTTCCTTGCCTCTGAGGGGCTTATTGTTTTTTGGGGGAAATAAAACATAAATATTCATGACTTACCAGAATGAACAAGCCTGCATAAGAGCCCTGTTAGCGTGAGTTGACCCTTATCCAGGCTAGGTGCGACGCTTATTTGGTTAAAATGGTGAGTCAGCATCAGCCTCCTCCTCCGATTCCTGAGGCCTCAGGATCATGTGACTATCATAATTCAGTTAAGTTAGCTAAGGATGTTGGAAATGCAAAATCCTCTCCATAGATCATCATTTATTTTGGAACTATGATTCATAGCCCTCAGGAATGAAAAACAGGAAGCTGAAAGGTCATAGTTAAAGTGAAAGAAGATGGGAATTTCTAATTTTTTCAAAAAAGAAAAGTTGAATTAGGGGATCTTCCTGAATGATGACTGCATGGGATTAGAATATGGGTTGAGAAACATACAAACAGCAGAGGGTGAAACCCCACCTGGTACATTCAGGTAGGTAATTTGAATAAACGGGGGCGGTGGTCATGGTTCCTTACTGCCTCTAATAGGCAGGGCTTTGTGTGCCCATGACTTTGGGCAGAAGCCAGACCAAGATTAAGTTTTTAGGGCTGCTGGTTGGCCTGGAATTAGATATTTATTTAATTTATTTATTTATTGAGATGGAGTTTCACTCTTGTTGCCCAGGCTGGAGTGCAGTGGTACGATCTTGGCTCACTGCAAACTCTGCCTCCCAGGTTCAAGTGATTGTCCTGCCTCAACCTCCCAAGTAGCTGGGATTACAGGCGCTGGCCACCATGCTCAGCTAATTTTTTCTATTTTTAGGAGAAACAGGGTTTTACCATGTTGTCCAGGCTGGTATCAAACTCCTGACCTCAGATGATCCACCTGCCTCAGCCTCCCAAAGTACTGGGATTACAGGTGTCAGCCACTGCCCTGGCCGAATTAGGGATGTTTTAATAACCTCCCCTTTACCTCAGTGGTGAGGGAGGGATTCCCAGTTCCCACCCCAGCGTTCTGGGGATGGCTAAACACGTGACACCCAACACTGGGCAGATGAGATTGGCAGCAATTTTTGGTCACACACACTCACAGCTCAGGGAGGAAGACTCCCACATGCCGTTCAGGGCCACACAGAAACAGAGTGAAGGGCCACACAGAAACAGAGTGAACAACTAGGGCCAGTGGGAGCATGCTCTGTAGCAACAAGAGGGTGAGGAGGACCTGGTTTCCCTGACGGATGTGATTGGCTCATTTGGACAATTCCATGGGTTAGCAGGAACTGCATCAGGTCTGTTCGATAAGGAAGGTTGTTTCACTGGGCACCCTTGGCCAAGGGAGGACTGGGAGAGAAACTTGGGGTTAGGCTATTCTAGGCACTCCTGATTTCACCTGATGTCAAGGCAGCACCTCATACGAGAGCTTGATTTTAGGCCTTACACCGCAGGGTGGATACCCAGTGGGCCCTGCTGACTGCCCCTCGTCTCCTGATTTCCTGCACTCCTTCCTGTGATCTGAAGCTCAACAAGCAGTCTCATCCCTGCCAACTTGGGGCAGGGGCTATTCCAAAATTCAAGGCACACCAAAGCTTTTCCTCCTTTTCTCTTGCTGCTGATTTTCCCCCCTTTTTTTGGTGACTTCCCAAGAGGAAGAGGAGGGAAGAAAAGAGAAACATTCTGTTTGGCCGCATATGTGGGACAAATGTTTCATGGAGTAGGGAAAGACTGAAACAAAAACAAAGACCATATCCACCACCGCTCCTAGCTCATTTTCCACACAGCGATCGCAGTGAGCGTTTCCAAATTAATATGGCAGCTGGGAGCAGTGGCTTACACCTGTAATCCCAACACTTTGGCAGATCACTTGAGGTCAGGAGTTTGAGACAATCCTGGTAACATTCTCTACTAAAAGTACACAAATTAGCCGGGTGTGGTGGTGCATGCCTGTAATCCCAGATACTCGGGAGGCTGACGCAGGAGAATCACTTGAACCCATGAGGCGGAGGTTGCAGTGAGCCAAGATCAAGCCACTGCACTCCAGCCTGGGCAACAGAGCACGACTCTATCTCAAAACAAACAAACAAATAAATAAATAAATAAAAATCAAAATTAAGTATGATCTCACCAGGCTCCTGTTTAGAACCTTTACATGGCTTAGGTCTTAGGATAAAGACAAACTCTACCGTGACCCACAAGATTCCAGGAAGCCAGCCCCTGCCTGCTTCCAACCGTGACTCATGCCTCACTTCCCTGTCCTGTTTATGGCACATACAGGTCTCTAAGTTCTGTAAACCTGCTATGCTTTTCCTGCCCCAGGACCTTTGCACATACTGATCTCTCTGCCTAGAATGCTTCTGCCTTCCCCATTCACTATTTAAGTAGTGCTTATCCTTTAAATTTTAGCTAAAACATTCCTTCCTCAGGTAGGCTGATCGCCCCAGTAGGCTAAATTCCCCTGCTATGAGCTCTCATGGCATCATTTGCCTCTTCACCATGACACTCAGCACCAGTTGCCAGATTCCATTTGCTGGAATTATTTTTCATCTCTTCATATTTTCACGAGACCAGCAACCTTATTTATCCTTGATCTCTAGAGAGTGTCTCAATGAATAGTTGTTGAACGAATGTGTCAATGAATGAGTTAACTGTGATTTGGGGACCTTCTGAAAAGAAAGGAAATAAAGAGAAGATTTAAATAAATTATACATCATTTTTTTTTATTATCAAAACAGTCACATTAAGGACACTTACATTACCAGGATAAAATCAGGAAGGGTTTAAAAAGTAATTTCCCATTCGAATGAGGAATGAAAGTTCATTACCGATATTATGTGAAATCAGCCAAGAGAAAGCAGATCCCTTCTTTTCTGAGACGAAGATCCCTTCTTTTCACAGAGACGAAGCCATGAATACTGGCAGTTACCATAGCAGAAGAATAAGAAAACACATCCTACAAAATGTGACTCCCATCACCTTTGGAGATGACATTATTTTCTACAGTAAACTAAAAATAAGAATACAACTATGACACCTGTTATTGTGGGACGTGTGTGACATGTTACACAGTTGGAGTGACATGTCACTGTCTCGCCCAGAGCGTCAGTGGGGAAGGTGAGAAAAGCAGATGGATCCAGTGATGATTTGTAATTTCACATTTTAATTCCATCTGTGGCCTCATTAAGGTGATAGAAATATACTAGGAATAAGGCACCAAACACGAAGGTACAAAGGCCCAGAGGCCATCAGAATGGAAACCTGTCACAGTGACATAGAATTCCTGGAGTAAAGAAGTGTCAACTCCAAAGAAATTATATATAATAATGCACTTTAAAAAATATCTTTGAAAAGGTAGTGAAAAATCAAAGTTCAATCTGGCATAATTAACTTGGTTCCTGAGTTTAAAGCCAGATAAAACCCTGTATTGAAAAACATTTGTATTCATGCTGTTCTACATGAGTAGTGTAGAAAGCTGCTGGTTTTTAAAAGGGATCAAAATGGTAACTCTTGGAATATGTATAAAAAATTCACAGATCCTTTATCAGTCACAATATTTAACGGTGGTCTCCAAACTGTTCGACTAAATGGTTTTTGTTTAGAAACAGTTAAATAGCCAACTCTGATGACAAAACCAGGAAAAGGAAATCCTAAAGCAGGATCCTAAAACCTGTCACTATGCATTTTCCTATTCTTAGCAGTTGATGATGGAAATGGTAAAGGTGTGGTTGCGGGTTGTTTTTGAAGTAGCTGGCGTCCAGACTGCGTCAATTCTGAATGACTGCAAAGCACAGGCTGTTAACGGCCTCAAGGCAGCTTTTTAGTCACTTTCAGTCATAGCATTGTTTTGTTTTGTTGTTGTTTTTTTTTTTTTTGAGATAGAGTCTTGCTCTGTCATCCGGGCTAGAGTGCAGTGGCATGATCTCAGCTCACTGCAACCTCTACCTCCCGGGTTCAAGCGATTCTCCTGCCTCAGCCTCCAGAGTAGCTGGGATTATAGGCACCCACCACCACGCCCAGCTAATTTTTGTATTCTTCATAGAGATGGGGTTTCACCATGTTGGCCAGGCTGGTCTTGAACTCTTGACCTCATGATCCACCTGCCTCGGACTTCCAAAGTCCTGAGGTTACAGGTGTGAGCCACAGTGCCTGGTCTTCAGTCATAGAATTGTGATGAGGATTGGACTGCCTTGGGTAGCTCAGAGTTAGATTTGATGGATTCCAGGGCTGGTCGGGTGAGTTAACTGATTTGGGCTATAACCCTTCTCGAACTGTCCAGTGGAAACTGAAGTTCCTGAGGGTTCCAGGGTTGGCCTGGGCTCCCTAAGAACATTAGAACCAGGGAAGGTGTGGGCTGAGTCTGTGTGCCCATTCGTCAGGCTTGCTCTCTTCCAGTTATCTGTTGCTGTGGAACAAACAGGCCCAAAACTTAGTGAATTAAGATAGCATTTTGATTTTCTAGATTTATGGAGAAGTTCTTACTTGGGATGTATCATGCAGTGTCAGTCATATGTTAGCAGGGTCCAGAATCACCTGAAGACTTCTTCTCTCTCATGTTTGGTGACCAAGCTTGGATGGCCTGAAAGCTGGGGCTGGTCAGGCACTTTCCACATGGCTGCTTGGGCTTCCTCATAGCAGGGCGGTCTCAGGATTGGCAGACATTTTTTTTTTTTTTTTTGAGATGGAGTCTCGCTCTGTCACCCAGCCTGGAGTTCAGTGGCATGATCTCAGCTCCGTGGAGCCTCCACCTCCCAGGTTCAAGCATTTCTCCTGTTGCAGCCTCTTGATAGCTAGGGCTACAGGTGCCTACCACCATGTCCAGCTAATTTTTGTATTTTCAGTAGAGCTGTGGTTTCACCATGTTGGAGAGTTGGGTCTTGGACTCCTGTCCTTAAGTGATCGGCCCTCCTCAGCCTCCCAAAGTGCTGGGATTACAGGCTTGAGCCACCACACCCGACCAGGATAGACAGACTTTTAAATGGAGTCTGGCATCCCCGGTAGCAAGAGTTCCAAGGGACAGGAAGTAGCAGCTGTCAGTCTCTTAAGACCAAGATCTGAAACCAGCACAACATCACTTTCACTTTTGGATAAAACAATCAGAGCCACCCATACTCAAGGGGAGGAGATAAGACCCTTAGGTCCTGGGGGATTTGAGTGTCAAAGTATTTGCGGCCACCTTTAGTCCTCCACATTCTCCAACCATAACCAAAAAGGTTTGTTTTTAGTTGGACATTATCCTAGTCTGACCTCATAATGAAATGTTTTGCATTCACATAGCTCTTTACACATCAACGAGACAGTTCATGTACACTTAATTTATCCTCACAGTATCTCTGAGATAGTAGTTGGGCAATGGGGAAACGGAGGCAGAGGTGAGAGGACTAGGGCCACACACAGCTTCCTAGGGACAGAGTTGAGACTTACATCTGAATCTCTCTGCTCTGTGTCCAGGCAGAGGGATTCTGGTTGGTTTCACCAGGTTACTTTGCTCTCAGACACAGAGTGCTACAGAAGATGAAAGCACATTTCCCTTTGGGTGAAAATGTGGCCACAGAGCTTTGCAGGGGATGTTCAAGATGCTAGCAAAGGTCATGTTAATATGGCTACTGCAGCCCCCTGCTGTCAGTAAGGACTTTAGTTTTATTTTTTGAGACAGGGTTTGCTGTATCTCCCAGGCTGGAGTGCAGTGGCGTAATCTTGGCTCACTGAAATCTCCGCCTCCAAGGTTCAAGTGATTCTCGTGCCTCCGCCTCCCAAGTAGCTGAGATTACAGGTACGTGCCACTATCCGTGGCTAATTTTTGTATTTTTAGTACAGATGGGATTTTGCCTTGTTAACCAGGCTGGTCTCCAACTCCTGACCTCAGGTGATCTGCCTGCCTTGGCCTCCCAAAGTGCTGGGATTACACACATGAGCCACGCATCTGGCTTCAGTAAGGACTTTTGAAGCCACTGTACTGCCCTTGACTCTTGGGAAACTCTCTCCGGATCCTCCAGCGGCAGCAGCTGGGCAGGATGGCAAAGTCAGCCATGTCCTGGGAGCCGAAGCGCCAAGTGGCGTAGCACCTGTAGGCACAGTGCCGCAGCTGGCTGTTGGTGGAGTCCACATCCAGCGCCAGCAAGGGGTCCTGGTAGAGCAGGAGGAACTGCAGGATGTGCCTGGACAGGACCAGCTTCCTGAACAGCTCTGAGGTGGTGATGCAGGCCCCCGGCTTTTTCCGGCAGCATAGCTCCTCCAGGCACCTGTGGCTCTCTGGAAGTTGGGATGGGAGGCAGCTTCCACACTGGCACCAGACTGGGCTGTCCCTGGGTCTAGGAGTCGCCTCCTCTCTAAGCAGCTGCATCTCCTCTGGTTGTCCAGGAGTAGGGGGTGGGTCATGGAGGGCCAGGGGCAGCTTGGACAAGTCTGTAAAGTCCACTGGAGGTCTCTGAAAAGGTAAATTCCCAAACTTATTAGCAAAGACAACCCTTCAGGTTCTAGGTTCTTTAACTTTATTAACTTGGAAAGTTACATTTAATATCACATAAGTTGTAGCAGCTGTCATTTATTAAGTATAGCTGTCAGGACCCTGCATGTGTTCTGTAAGCATTACCTCATTCAAGCCTTTGAAGATGTTTGTGAGATATGTATCCTTGTCTCTATTTTACAGATTTTTTTTTTTTGAGAGGGTGTCACTCTGTTTCCCAGGCTGGAGTGCAGTGGTGTGATCTCGGCTCACTGCAATCTCCACCTCCCACGTTCAAGCAATTTTCATGCCTTAGTCTCCTAAGTAGCTGGAACTACAAGTGCATGTCACCATGCCCAGCTAATTCTTTCATATTTTTAGTAGAAAAGATTTCACCGTGTTGGCCAGGTTGATCTGGAACTCCTGACCTCAGGTGATCCGGCTCTCTCACCCTCCCAAAGTGTTGCGTTTACAGGCGTGAGCCATTGCACCTGGCCTATTTTATAGATTTTGGAAAATGAAATTCAGAAAAGCCTGGCTTCTGTTGACATGTCGCCTCTTGGCCTGACCACCCTATCTAGCAGCTTTTCTCCTATGTGATTCTCTTATCACACCATGGTATTCCACATTCTTCACAGGACTCAGCACTACTGGAAATTGTCTTATTAATTTATGTGTTTACTTGGTGATGATCCTTCTTCCATACGGAAGCAGGGACGCTGTCTGCTTTTTTACTGCCATATCCGTGATGCCTGGGCCGGGGCCCAGCGCATGACAGACAGGAAATACTTGTTGACTTAGCACCACTCTCTCTTTCCCACCATGCTCTCCCTTCTGGCAAATCCACTTTTATTTTATTTTTGAGACGCTGTTTCATTCTTGTTGCCCAGGCTAGAGTGCAATGGCGTGATCTCGTCTCACTGCACCCTCCATCTCCTGGATTCAAGTGATTCTCCTGCTTCAGCCTCCTGAGTAGCTGGGATTACAGGCGTGTGCCACCACACCTGGCTAATTTTGTATTTTTAGTAGAGATGGGGGTTTCACCGTGTTGGTCAGGCTGGTCTTGAACTCCCATCCTCAGGTGATCTGCCCACCTTAGCCTCCCAAAGTGTTGGGATTACAGGTGTGAGCCAGTGTGCCCGGCCAAATCCATTTGTTATTATCTAAGGGAAGTTGCTGTGGTTGCCACGTCTATTCTTTGTGACATACCCTTTCATTTACTGGATGAGGAAGGCCTGAGTCAAGAACACTAAAACTAAATGGTTCTTGTACATGAATGCTCATAGCAGCTTTTTTCACCACAGCCAAAGGGCAGAGACAACCCAAGTGTCCATCAACTGATGAATGGAGAAACAAAACATTATGTCCACGCGATGGAATATTATTTAGCCATAAAAATGAATGAAGTGCTGACACCTGCTACAACACTGATGAATCTAGAAAATACAGTGCGGCATGAAAGAAGCCAGGCACAAAAGGCCATACAGTGTGTGAGTCCATTCATAGAAAGTGTTCAGAATAGGCAAATCCAGAGAGACTGAGAGTAGATTCGTGGTCGCCAGGGGCTGGGGGAAGTCAGGATGGGGAGAGGCTGCTTAGCGGACACAGGTTTCCTTTTGGGGAGATGAAAGAGCTCTGGAACTAGAGAGTGGTGATGGCTGCACAGTGTTTTGAACGAGCTAAATGTCACTGACTTGTACACTGTAAAATGGTTAAAATTGTAAATTTCATTACATATATTTTACCATATGCACATGAGTGCACATACACACACACATACACACTAAACACAGTTGTGTGCCACATAGTGACATTTTGGTCAGTGATGGACCACATATATGAGAGTGGTCCCATAAGATTACACTGGAGCTGAAACATTCCTATCCCCGGTGACATCATGTATGTCATCACATCGTAGTGCAATGCAGTATCATGTTCGTGGTGATGCTGACGTAAACAGACCTACCTCACTACCAGTCGTATAAAATATAATTATGTACGGTACATAATGTATGATAATAAACAGCTTTGTTACTGGTTTGTGTATTTACTATACTATACTTTTTTATTACTTTAGAATGTATTGCTTCTATTTATTTAAAAACAGTTAACTTTAAAACAGCCTCAGGTATGTTCTTCAGGCGATACCCAGAAGAAGGCATTGCTATCATAGGAGATGATGGCACCATGTGTGTTATTGTCCCTGAAGACCTTCCAGTGGGACAAGACATAGAGGCAAAATATGGTGATATTGATGATCTGGACCCTAGGGTAATGTGTGTATTTGTGAATTGGTTTCTTTTCTTTTGAGGTGGGGTCTAGCTCAACTCGGCTCACTGCAACTTCTGCCTCCCAGGTTCAGATGATCCTCCTGCCTCAGCCTCCCAAGTAGCTGAGATTACAGGTATGTGCCACCACACCTGGCTAATTTTTGTATTTTTAGTACAGACAGTGTTTCACCATGTTGGCCAGGCTGGTCTCAAACTCCTGACCTCAAGTCATCCACCCACCTCAGCCTGGATCACTTTTCAGAACATATCCCCATCATTAAGTGATGCATGACTGTAGTTCACTTCATACCCAAATCCAACAAAAACATTACAAGAATGGAAAAACTTTGCCCAGTGTTTCTCAAGAAGAGATATAAAAATCTTAAATATTAATGAATGGAATTCAGTAATAAATACAAAGAATAGTACAACACATTCAAATTGAGTTTACTTCAGGAATGCAAGGTTGGCTTAATATTTGAAAACCAATCAGTACAATTCAACACATAACAGAAAAAAAAGAAAGAAAGAAAGAAAACTCATTGCTATTTCAAAAGGAGCCAAAAAAACTTTTTGTTTTTAAGATGGAGTCTTGTTCTGTTGCCTAGGCTAGAGTGCAGTGGTATGATCTCAGCTCACTGCAGCCTCCGCCTCCCAGGTTCAAGCAATTCTCCCACCTCAGCATCCTGAGTAGCTGGGGTTACAGGCGTGCACCACCATGCCTGGCTAATTTTTGTATTTTTAATAGAGACAGGGTTTCACCATGTTGGCCAGGCTGTTCTTGAACTCCTGACCTTAGGTGATCCACCCGCCTTGGCATCCCAAAGTGTTGGGATTACAGGCATAAGCCTCTGCACCCAGCCAGAAGAAAAAAAAAAAAGCCATTATTTAAGAAATCAGTATCCATTAATGGTGCTTAGCAAACTAGAAACAGAAGGCAATTTTCTTATCTGATAGTGCATTCTTAAAAACTCACTGCAGGCTAGGTGCAGTGGCTCACACCTGTAATCCCAGCACTTTGGGAGGCCGAGGTGGGCAGATCACCCGAGGTCAGGATTTGAGACCAGCCTGACAAACGTGGAAAAAATCCCATCTTTACTAAAAGTACAAAATTAGCAGGGCATGGTGGTGCATGCCTATAATCCCAACTACTTGGGAGGCTGAGGCAGGAGAATTGCTTGAACCCCAGAGGTGGAGAGGTTGCGGTGAGCCAAGATGCACCAACAAGAGCAAAACTCCAGCCCAAAAAACCAATAAAAAAATACACAAAACCTTTCTCCCTAAGATAGGGAATGAGGCAGAGATGGCTGCTATTATCACTTCTGTTCAGTATTGTACTGGAGGTCCTAGTCAGTGTCATAAACACTAGATGTCAGGAAGAGGCAAGGAAGGATTCCTCCCTAGAGCCTTCAGATAGAGAGGGGCCCTACCAACACCTTAATTTCAGACTTCTAGGCTCCAGAACTGTGACAGAATATGCTTCTGCTGTTTTGAGCCATTTAGTTTGTGGTAATTCAGCCTTAGGAAATTGAAGATGCACAGCAGCCGGAACCTCTGGGGAGAGCGCTAATGAGAGCAACCATTTTGCAGCACTGTTTGTTAGTATCTCCTAAAACTAAACATATGTCTGCCTTATGACTCGGCAGTTCCACTCTTAGGTAATTGCCCGCCTACTAGAGTGCCGTATGTTGACCATAGCAGCATTATTAGCATTAGCCCCCAGCTGGACACTACCCAAATGTCCATCAACAGTAGGATGGCTGAATAAGTTGGATGTTGATAACATGGAACTACACAATGAGAATGAATTGTGCACAATGTCATGAACAACTCTCACAAAAATAATGTTGAGTAAAGGAAGCCAGACACTCAACTGAGTATATGCTGCTTACACACTACATGATTCAATGTCAAGAAAATTCCCGCAGAAATAAAATTAATCCTTAGATATAGGATAATGATTACTTTTAAGAGAGGGCGGTTGGCTGGGCTTGGTACAGCTGAGGTGGGAGGATTGCTTGAGACCAGCCTGGGCAACATAGTGAGACCTTGTCTGTAATTAAAAAATACTTTTTTTTTTTTTTTTTTGAGACAGATTCTTGCTCTGTTGCTCAGGCTGGAATGCAGTGGCACAATCTTGGCTCACGGCAACCTCTATCTCTCAGGTTCAAGCAATTCTCCTGCCTTGGCCTCCCGAGTAGCTGGGATTACATGTATGCCATCACGCCCAGCTGATTTTTGTATTTTTAGTAGAGACGGGGTTTCACCATATTGGCCAGATTGGTCTTGAACTCCTGACCTCAAGTGATCTGGCTGCCTTGGCCTCCCAAAGTTCGGGGATTACAGATGTGAGCCACCGTGCCTGGCCAAATTTTAAAAATTAAAAAAAGAGAGAGAGTAGTGATCGGAAGGGGGCATAAGTAATTTTCAATTGTTTAATCTGAGTGCTGGTTCCATGAGTATGTTTACTTTGTTAAAATCCATTAGTTTTGATTTGTACAAGTTTCTAGATGTGTTTATATTTAATAGTAAATTTTCTTTAAAAAAAAAAAAGAGAGCAAAAATGATTTAACTTACTGGGACTTCTTGGCCCTTGACATCTTGCAGTCTTCTCCCTAGGAGCTGCTGGTTCACCATCCTAATGTGGGATTCATCCACAAAGGACACATACTTTAATGTCTATAAAAAGATGATTTAAAAGTTTACCCGCTTTTGTACAGAATTATCAAGAATTGCCTATCTAAAGGCAATTGTTATTCCCTTTGCCAAATGATAGACTATTAAACAAGCCAGCCCCAAACTCTCATTAACCAAGAATTAATGATTTCTGAGTCTAAAGGTAAATCAGAAATGGAACGCCATGCATCTTTTTTTTGGGGGGGTGTGGGTTGGGGAACGGAGTCTTGCCCTGTCTCCAGACTAGAGTGCAGTGGTGTGATCTCAGCTCACTGCAGCCTCTGCCTCCCAGGTTCAAGTGATTCCCCTGCCTCAGCTTCCTGAGTAGCTGGGATTACAGGTGCCTGCTACGCTCCTGCCTTGGCCTCCCAAAGTGCTGGGATTACAGGTGTGAGCCATCAAGCCCTGCTACCCCACACATCTTGTAGATTCAACACAGCCACAGCTTACTACTTAATGTTTTTACATTGGATCCCCCAATTGCTGCGTAAAATTCCTTTGGTATATTCTCTCAATTTCAGTGACTCTAGATTCAGTATCTCCAGAAAGTTGTACGACTGCAACTTTAATTATTGATATGTTTGTTAAATTTCATCTCATCTTGGGCCATGAAGTGGTGATTAGTTTTAGCTGCAGAGATTAACTTTTATTTCAAATTGCAAATGCATGTACAATGGACAGTGAATGGTGCATTCAGCTGCTGGAACAGGACAATCATGTTCTTAGATGAGGGAAAGACAAAGAAATTGTCTTTGTCTTTAGGCACCAGAGATTTCTCTTTGGGGGAAATCATGGAGTTGAATGCAGAGGACCTGCTTAATAAGGTCCAGATTAATCAAACCAAAACAATACAGATGATGCTAAAATCCCTGTGACTACTCCCCCACCCTAAGCTCCTTTCCAGAAGCAACTGCTGCTACAATCTCGTGTACATATATACACCCACACATATGTATAGGTATGTGTGTGTACACTTGTGTATATATAGCATATACATGTAGAAAATATATAGATTAACTTCTGTGTCTAGTGGTGTTTTTTAAACCTGTATATCATATATATTGTTTGATGGTTTGCTTTTTTTCCTTTTAACAAAAGATCTTGGAGATCTGCTCTCCTCAAGTCATATATATTCACATATGTATATATGTATATGTATGTATATATATATATGTATGTATTTTTTTTTTTTGAGATAGAGTTTCCCTCTGTCACCCAGGCTGGAGTCTAATGGCATGATCTCAGCTCACTGCAACCTCAACCTACCAGGTTCAAGCAATTCTCCTCCCTTAGTCTCCCAAATCACTGGGATTACAGGTGTATACCACCACGCCTGGCTAATTTTTGTATTTTTAGTAGGGACGGGGTTCACCATGTTGGCCAGGCTGGTCTCAAAACTCTTGCCCTCAAGTGATCTGCCTGCCTCAGCCTCCCAAAGTGCTGGGATTACAGGTATGAGCCACCGTGCCTGGCCTTGGGCCAATTATTTAACCTTCCTGTGGCTCAGTTTCCTCATCAATAGAAAGAGATAATACTAGCATCTGTTTACATCAAGTGGTTGTGAAGATTCAGTGAGTTAATATATAAAGCATTTAGAAGTGCTGTGTAAATGTCTGCCATTATTATTATTATTATTATTTTATTTTTTATTCTTTTTTTTTTTTTAAAGATGAGGTTTCACTGTATTGGTCAGGCTGGTCTCGAACTCCTGACCTCAGGTGATCCACCCGCCTCAGCCTCCCAAAGTGCTGGGATTACAGGCGTGAGCCACTGCGCCTGGCCTATGTCTGCCATTATTATTATCTACCTCATTTTTTTAAACTGGTGCCTGGTATTCCTTTCTATGGATTTACAATAGTTTCTTTCACCATTTACCTATTGGATATTTGGTCAGATGCTATTTCTTCACTGTTAATAATCATACATTATTAATAATGTAATAAACAACTGAACATTTTGTATATGGGTACTGCTTGGGTACTCATGTGAGTGTTTCTCTAGGGCAGGTTTGGAGAACTGGAAATGCCAGGCTGTAAAGTATGTCCCGTTTAAACGTTGTTAGTCACTGCCAAATGGTTCTCCAAAGTCATTCCTCTTCTTTTCTTTTTTTTTGTTTTGGCTATACCAATTTAATAAATGACAAAACAAGCCAGGCACAGTGGCTCACATTTGTCACCCCAGCACTGTGGGAGGCTGAGTGGGTGGATCATTTGAAGTCAGGAGTTCGAGACCAGCCTGGCCAACATAGTGAAGCCCCGTCTCTACTAAAAATGCAAAAATTAGATGGGTGTGGTGGTGTGCGCCTGTGGTCCCAGTTACTTGGGAGGTTGAGGCAAGGAGAATCACTTAAACCTGGGAGGCAGAGGCTGCGGTGAGCCGAGATCGAGACACTACACTCCAGCCTGGGTGACAGAGCAAGACTCGGTCTGAAAGTAAATAAAAATAAATAAACGAATAAATATATGACAAAACTGACAAGTCCTGGACATAAAAATTTGCCTTCCCTCTATCTTGCCCCTCCATGTTTGTTTCTATTCTCCTCCAAGACCAAATAATTTATCGGAGATACAGTTGATGGGGGAGAGCCCGGAGATGTACCCACTGCAGGATTAAGCCTGTGATTTGGGCCTAACTTTGTTCATTTCTCAGTGATCTCATGGAATCTCTCCGTGTCCTGGTGTCCTATGAACACAGCGGCCTCACCGGCTTTGGCTCCACGATGGACTCGCACTTCTTCCTGTAGTAGTATTCATTAACCATGCAGGGCCGACAGCACTTGCACCGGGGATAGATATGGGAGCGACAGCAGTTACTGGAGTAAGTGTTGATGAGAAAGTCAATGAACACAGTGGCCTGGGGAAAACCCAGACAGGCGCCATGTTAGTCACTTCCTTCTCCAAAGCATTTTCTTAAAGCGCAGAAAAGAGAATCTCTTACCAAACCGAAGTAGGAGAGGGTTGAGCCGATGTACACAACCAGCTGGATAATGTCAAATTTTCCTCCCTAAAAACAGAGTGGGAGAGTTTACTCAGGTGAAATTCAGAGCAACGCTCTTTTGCTTTAACATGCAGTTGTTGGTTCTATCAGGGAGTGGAGCCTCGTGCTGGGACTTGGATGGATGTGTTCAAGTGCTCGCCAAGTCAGGGACTTATGCAGACGGAAACTGTGACTCTCAGGCATCCTGCTTCCTCTGCCCAGGGCGTACCTGGACCCACAAAGGTTTTACATGAACAAGCACTGGGGCCCACACATTAAGGGGAGAACCACTGAAGGTCTGTTGTTTTTCCATACAGGGCGAGGGTTTCAGACAAGCTTCTCCTCCAAGAGGTTTGAGATTATTTCAGAAGCAGAGGGAAGGAATGTCTGCACAGATTCGTCTCTCAGGTGGCCTTGGGGTTTTTATTCCCAGTGGTCTTTGCGTTCTCTCAGCTCTATCTCATTGCTTCTCATCCTGCTTATCACCATCTTACATAAACAACATACTCTTGGACAGGGGGTCGTGGGATCTGTTGATTTTTGCATATCTGGCATCCCTTCCTTGCGTCTTCAGAAGACAACACCCAATTTTCTTTTCAGTCCATGTAGTCTGTGTGTGTGTGTGTGTCTGTGTGTGTGTGTGTGTGTGTGTGTGTGTGTGTGTGTGTGTGTGTGT
>NW_022436942.1:79394748-79417962 GCF_009761245.1 Sapajus apella | reverse complement strand
TGTGTGTGTGTGTGTGTGTGTGTGTGTGTGTGTGTGTGTGTGTGTGTTTTGAAGGGGCTGGGTTATGGCTGGTTCGAGACCAACCACTGGGAGTATGGCATGACTGTGGTCACAGTGATTAGTTCAGCAGTGGGCATGCCATTCATAGTGGGCCAATCAGAGCCAATGACATTTGTCTGAGACCTTTGCTGAACCTTCTGGCAAACAGTTTTTTTCTTTTCACTGAGGTTCCTAAACCAGTCAGATTGAAGGTGCTGCCTGATACCTTTGTAGAGAGATGGCCAGTCTGGGGATGGTGCCAAGACTGAGGAGGACATATGTATATAAGACACAGAGGGCAGTAAGTTCTTGATGAGAACGTTGTTTGAATCCCTGGATCCAGCCATGCTTGAAGCTTAAAAATAATCCCTGGGGTGGAGGGGTGGGCACAGTGGCTCACGCCTGTAATCCCAGCACTTTGGGAGGCTGAGGTGGGTGGATCATAAGGTCAGGAGTTCAAGACCAACCTGGCCAAGGTGCTGAAACCCCATCTCTACTAAAAATACAAAAATAAGCTAGTGTGGGTGGCAGGCACCTGTAATCCCAGCTACTTGGGAGGCTGAGGCAGGTGGATCATGAGGTCAAGAGATCGAGACCATTCTGGCCAACATGGTGAAACTGTGTCTCTACTAAAAATACAAAAATAAGCTGGGTGGGGTGGCGGGCACCTGTAGTCCCTGCTACTCAGGAGGCTGAGGCAAGATAATTGCTTGAACCCAGGAGGTGGACGTTGCAGTGAGCTGAGATCAAGCCACTGCACTCCAGCCTGGCAAAGAGTAAGACTCCATCTCAAAATAAATAAATAAATAAAAATAATAAAATAAATAAAATAACCCCTGGATTTTTTCAGTTATGTGAACCAGAAAAAGCCAACTAAAAAAAAAAAAATTTTTTTTTCCCTTAAGCCAATTTGAGTTGGATTCTGTTACTTACAAACTATTTTACAAAGAGATTTATTTCTCTCTCTTTTTACGTATCAGAGTATTTTTAAAGCCATATCTGAGAATTGCCTTCCAGGCCACTCCTGTACTGGTGAGATCACTCATTCAAGGACAGCACCCCAAGGACATCTCCCTCCTCTTTTATCCCACGTGTGAAATGCCCAGTGCTAGCGAATGGCTGTGACCAAAAACCTTCCCTCCACGGAGGCCCCACAGCACCCATTAGGACAGTCACAGGATGCAGGTGCCTGGAGCTGGGAGAGGAGACTTACGGTGCCAAAAACCAGGATGTCAAAACGGATCCCGAAGACTTTTATCAGGGTCCGTTTCTCAACATTGTTTTCCTTGTAGTATTTGGCATATCTGAAGGAAGAGAAAGATCTATTTGTATAAAGATCTCTTTGAAAGGGCTGGGTCTTTTTTTTTTCTTTTTTTTGAGACGGTGTCTCACTCTGTCCTAGGCTGGAGTGCAGTAGCGGGATCACTGCTCACTGCAGCCTTGACTTCCTAGGCTCAGATGATTCTCCCACCTCAGCCTCCCAGGTAGCTGGGACTACAGGCAGGCACCACCATTCTTGGCTAATTCTTTTGTATTTTTTTGAGATGGAGTCTTGCTCTGTCACCAGGCTGAAGTGAGTGCAGTGGCACAATCTCAGCTCACTGCAACCTCCACCTCCTGGGTTCAAGCTATTTTCCTACCTCAGCCTCCTGAGTAGCTGGGATTAGAGGAACGTGCCATCATGCCCGGCTAATTTTTGTATTTTTAGTAGAGATGGGGTTTCACCATGTTGGCTAGGATGGAATTTTTTGAAGTTTTTGTAGACACGGGGTTTTGCCATGTTGCCCAGGCTGGTCTCAAACTCTTAAGCTCAAGTGATTCGCCTGCCTCGGCCTCCCAAGTGTCTGGGATTACGGGCATAAGCCACCGCATCTGGCCAAAAATGTTGGTATTTGATGGAAGGAAAAGCCCAAACAGTGGCCCATCTAGTCCTCATGGTCTGTCCCTGGCTCTGCCACAAGTGGCGGGGGAAGGAACATGATTGAAAACCCTGGTGGCTCTCTCCCACCCTGAACTGAAGAGCATCCCCTCCCTGCACCACTGCCTGTCCTTGCGTCATCTCAGAGTGACGGAAAATCAGCTTGTCGCTTAAGATTAAAATGCGCGTTTTAAACCAACATAGGATTAACCTCAAGCCGAGGCATTTAAAAAAATAACTTCAAGCAATCTGACTGTTTCTTAAGGGGGAAAAAGAAGTTTGGCATGTAGAACAAAGTGGGAGTGGCTGGTGGTGAATCTTAGATACTAATTACTGGGCTGGAACAGGCGCACCTCAGCACACTGTATTTTCTTAGCTTCTTTGTGTATATGTCTATTTGGCAATTAATAATCACAGGGCCAAACTAAAGGCTGAAGTTGTGTTTTTTGTTTTGTTTTGTTTTTTTGAGGTGGGGTCTTGTTCTGTCACCAGATTGAAGAGCACTGGCATGATCATAACTCACGGCAGCCTCCACCTTCTGGGCCCAAGTGATACTCCCAGCTCAGCCTCCCAAGTAGCTGGGTTGGGACTACAGGCATGCACCACCACAGGTGGCTAATTTTTATTTTTAAATTTTTCTGCTGGACGTGGTGGTTCACGCCTGTAATCTTAGCACTTTGGGAGGCCAAGGCGGGTGGATCACTTGAGGTCAGGAGTTCCAGACTAGGCTGGCCAACATGGTGAAACCCCGTCTCTACTAAAAATACAAAAATTAGCCATGCATGGTGGCACATGCCTGTAATCCCAGCTACTCGGGAGGCTGAGGCATAAGAATCGCTTGAACCCAGGAGACAGAGGTTGCAGTAAGCCGAGATCACACCACACCATTCCAGCCCGGGCTGCAGCGCAAGACTGTCTCAAAAAAAAAAAAAAAAAAAAAAAAATTCAAACATGTTTTAGTGCCAGGGTCTCATTCTTTCAACTAGGCTGGAGTGCAGTGGTGCGATCATAGCTTGTTGCAGCCTTGAACTTCTGGCTTCAAGCCGTCCTTTCATCTTGGCCCCCCAAGGCTGAAATTGTTTACATCTCCCCTGCAATCCAGCTTTTGTGAGGGTGTGAAAATCGTATTACAATATCTCCGACCAATCCCATAGCCACCTCCTTTTCTAACTGTCTAGTATTTCTCCTTAGGGGCAGGTAGGGTGAGGGCCAGACATTTAGAGACCACCCCTGTAACCCAGAACCCACTGGCATTATTCAAAGTCGTTAACCCTGTTTCCCCAGTCCTCCCTTGCCCTTCCACTGGAAAACACAACAAAGCTTCTAGACCATTCTTTCCCCTTTATTCTGCCTCCTGACTAAATCTGGTACTTCATCCTGTGGCCCTGTCTAGTGTGGTAATGCCTGGTGTGGCCTGGGATGGCATGGTGTGGCCCCATCTCTTGGGAAAAGTATGTAATAAATTCTTTTTGACCAGGCATGGTGGCTCACACCTGTAATCCTAGCACTTTGGGAGGCCAAGGCGGGCGGATCACCTGGGGTCAGGAGTTCGAGAGCAGCCTGGCCAACATGGTGAAACCTCATCTCTACTAAAAATACAAAAATTAGCTGGGTGTGGTGGCAGGTACCAGTAATCCCAGCTACTTGGGAGGCTGAGGTAGGAAAATCACTTGAACCCAGGAGGTGGAGGCTGCAGTGAGCCAAGATCATGCCACCACTGTACTCCAGCCTGGGCAACAGAGTGAGAATCTCAAAAAAAAATAAAAATCTTCTTTCAGTGGCATTGACCTCTGTATGCCATCACTCAGTACTAACTTTATAAATTAAGCCCCGGGCACAAATCATCACAGTCACTCCTAATATGCAATCCTCACCAGTACTGCAGTCAGGAAAAGTGGTGTGTTTTGTTTTTCAGGAATAATTGCAGAGGCTTAAAACGAATGCTTCATAAAACTTTTAAATCTGCCCTTTCTTCTTACCACTTTTTGATAGTTGGTTTTATATAAGGTTACATATACATATATATTTTTTCTGAGTTATTAATACAGATGTGGGGAGAGAAGAAAGCAGATGGCAGATGTTCTGCCAAAAAATAGTAAGGAACATCTGAAATGCTTTTTAAAAAACCTCTCGGCCGGATGTGGTGGCTCACGCCTGTAATCCCAGCACTTTGGGAGGCCTGGGTGGGTGGATCACGAGGTCAGGAGTTGGAGACCAGCCTGACTAACATAGTGAAAGCCCATCTCTACTAAAAATACAAAAATTGGCCAGGTGTGGTGGCTCACGCCTGTAATCCAAGCACTTTGGAGGCCAAGGCGGGCAGATCACTTGAGGTTGGGAGTTCAAGACCAGCCTGACCAACATGGTGAAACCCCGTCTTTATAAAATAAATAAATAAATAAATAAATAAAAATACAAAAATTAGCCAGGCGTGGTGGTGCATGACTATAATCCCAGCTACTCAGGAGGCCAAAGCAGGAGAATCGCTTGAACCTGGGAGGCGAAGGTTGCAGTGAGCCAAGATCGTGTCATTGCACTCCAACCTTGGCAACAAGAGCAAAACTCTATCTTAGAAAACAAAAACAAAAACAAAAAAACAAAAACTCTTTCAAGACCTGACACTGAAATCGATTAGATATTCTCAGGCACTGTAGTTCCTGTTTCTGACTGGAGGGAATTCAGTTTCTTTGCATGTGGTTATTCCAAGAGAACTTTTTCTCCTGCTGCTATATTGAGTGATTCGTCTTTCTGTTGTTGTTGGTTTGTTTTCATTTTTTTGGCTCTGTCTTCCAGGCTGGAGTGCAGTGGTTTGAATATAGCTCGCTGTAGCCTCTGCCTTCAAGTGATTCTCCTGCCTCAGCCTCCTGAGTGACTGGGATTACGGGCATGCACCACCACGCCCGGCTAATTTTGTATTTTTAGTACAGATGGTGTTTTACTATGTTGGCCAGACTGGTCTTGAACTCCTGACCTTGTGATCCGACCGCCTTGGCCTCCCAGTGCTGGGATTACAGGTGTGAGCCACCACACCCGGCCCCCCACCCCCTTTTTTTTGATACAGAGTATCACCCTGTCACTCAGGCTGGAGTGCAGTGGTGTGATTTTAGCTCACTGCAGCCTCCACCTCTCAAGTTCAAGTGATTCTCCTGCCTCAGCCTCCCAGATAGCTGGGATTACAGGCAGGCACCAACACACCTGGCTAATTTTTGTTTTTTTTAGTAGAGATGGGGTTTCAGCATGTTGGCCAGGCTGGTCTCAAACTCCTGATCTCAAGTGATCCGCCTGCCTCAGCCTCCCAAAGTGCTGGGATTATAGATGTGAGCCACAGCGCCCGGCCGGTCATGTACATTTCTAACAGGGTCCTATGTGATGCTGATGCTGGGGACTGCACTTTGAGAACCACTAGTCTAGACCATAAATACCAAAGGGATTCAGATAAGTTTTTTCCAAATTGATTCCTATGTATAATGCTGTTTACTGTATATGAAGTTTAAGAACAGGCAAAACTCATTTAAGATGAAAGAAGACAGGACAGGGGTTGCTGAGCTGGGGGGCTAGGGGTAGGAATTGACTAGAGAGGAGTACAAGAGAGTTTTCTGGGATGATGGAATGTTCTCTCTATATGTATATATTTGAGACAGCGTCTCACTCTGTTGCCCAGGCTGCAGTATAGTGGCATGATCACAGCTCAGTGCAACCTTGAACTCCGGAGCTCAGGCGATCCTCCCACCTCAGCCTTCCGAGTAGCTGGAACTACAGGCATACGCCACCATACCCAGCTCTGCTATTTTTTATTTTTATTTTTTAGAGACAGGATCTCACTATGCTTCCATCTGGTCTCAAGCTCCCAGGCTCAAACAGTCCTCCCACTTCCCAGCCTCTCAAAATGCTGGGACGGCAGGCATGAACCACTGCACCCAGCCAGAACATTCTAGATTTTGATAGGGGTTCCTGTCTGTGCAGTTTTTCTTATTCTTAACTGGGAAAACTGGAAAGTGAATGATGCCTTCAGGGGTCTGCCCCCATGCTTGGAGAGGCTTTCCCTGGTCACGTCTCCCCCATCGGACTGTCTTGCTTGACTTTCTTCATGGCATTTATCATTATGTGTGATAGTTTGGTTGGATTTGTTCTACTAAGAAATAATTTACATATGATAAAATACATAAATTCTAAGGGTTCCCGTCAATGAGTTTTGAAAAATAAATACCTGGTATAATCTATATCCCAACTGGGCACAGTGGTTCATGCTTATAATCCCAGCATGTTGAAAGGTCAAGACAAGAGATTATGCTTGGTAATATACTGAGACCCAGTTTCTACCAAAAAAAAATTGTTTTTAAATTAGCCGAGCATGATGGCTTGCACCTGTAGTCCCAGCTACTCAGGAGGCTGAGATGTGAGGATTGCTTAAGCCCAGGAGGTGGAGGTTGCAGTAAGCCAAGATGGCACCACTGCATTCCAACCAGGGTGACAGAATGAGACCCTGTCTTTAAAAAAAAAAAAAAAAAAATTGATATCCCTATCAAAATCTAGAACATCCATTGTCTTAGAAAACTCTCTTGTACTCCTTTGTAGTCAATCCTTACCCCATGCCCTCCTCAGCTCAGCAACCACTGTTCTGTCTTCTATCTAAATGAGCTTTGCCTTTTCTTGAACTTTATATAAATGGTGTCATACAGTATTGTACCATTTCGGTCTGGCTTCTTTCCCTCAGCATAATTACTGTCTGTGGGACCGATTCATCTATGTTCTTGCACGTATCAGTAGTTAGTTTCTCTTAAAATTTATGCTGAGTAGTGTTTTATTATATACATATATCACAATTTATCCATTCACCTATTGTTGGACATTTGGGTTGTTTCTGGTTTTTGGCTATTATGAATAAGGCTGCTGTGAACATTTTGTATGAATCTTTGTGTGGACATATATTTTCATTTCTCTTGGGCAAATACCTAAGAATGGGACTGTGAGATTTCTAGATTACAGGGTAGGTGTATGCTTAACTTGATAAGAAACTTCTTAACAATTCTCTGATGTGGTTGTACCATTTTACACCCCCACCAGTAGGAGAGTTCCAGTTGGCCTTCTCCTTGTCAACAAAAGAATGATACAGGGCCAGATGCAGTGGCTCACTCCTGTAATCCCAGCACTCTGGGAGGCTGAGGCAGGCAGATCATGAGGTCAGGAGTCTCCACCAAGAATACAAAAATTAGCTGGGTGTGGGAGCGGACACTTGTAATCCCAGTTCCTTGGAAGTCTGAGGCAGGAGAATCGTTTGAACCCATGAGGTGGAGATTGCAGTGAGCTGAGATTGTGCCATTGCACTCTAGCCTGGGCAACAGGGGGGGACTCCAGCTCAAAAAAATAAAAATAAATAAATAATAAAAAAGAATGATACAGTAGAATGAACAGAAGGAGTAGGATCCTTAAGGTAAGAATGGGACTCACTGGAACAATAATAGATGACTTTGAAAAAGAACCAAATAAAAATCCTAGAAATGAAAATTACAGGCCAGGCACAGTGGTTCACACCTGTAATCCCAACAGTTTAGGAGGCTGAGGCAGGCGGATTGCTTGAGCCCAGGAGTTTGAGACCAGCCTGGGTGATACATTGAAACCCCCTTTCTACAAAAATTTTTTGAAAATTAGCTGGGCATGGTGGCGTGCACCTGTAGTCCTAGCCATTCAGGAGGCTGAGTTGGGAAGATCGCTTGAGCCTTGGAGGCAGAGGTTGCAGTGAGCTATAATCATACCCATTCCACTCCAACCTGGGCGACAGAGTGAGAGTCTGTCTCTGGAAAAAAACCATGATAACCAGAGATATTTTTATTATTTATTTATTTTTGAGACAGAGTTTCGCTATTGTTACCCAAGTTGGGAGTGCAATGGTGCCATCTTGGCTTACCGCAACCTCTGCCTCCTGGGTTCAAGCGATTCTCCTGCCTCAGCCTCCTGAGTAGCTGGGATTATAGGTGCACACCATCACGCCAGGCTAATTTTGTATTTTTAGTAGAGACAGGGTTTCTCCATATTGGTCAGACTGGTCTCAAACTCCTGACCTCAGGTGATCTGCCTGCCTCTGCCAAAGTGCTGGGATTACAGACATGAGCCACTGCACCTGGCCAACCATACATACTTTAAAAAATCTGAAAGCATATGATAGAATGTTCACAACCTTTGATTCAATAAGTCTAGAAGTTTATCCTAAGGAAGTAACCTGAAATTCAAACAAAAGTTTATGTGCAAAGATGCACACTGCAGTTACTTGTAATAGAAAAACTGGAAACAACTCAAATATTCAATCATGGAGGCATGGGTGAGAAAATCATGAGATGGGAACGAAGGGATGGAGGGTGAGTGTGGGGTCAGGGTGATGTTGGCTAGAGTTACGCGGCACCTACTATCAGCTGTGGGTCTTGGGCAAATCATCTTCCAGGAACCATAAAATCTTTCTTCCAGGGTTGTTGGGAGATTTAGGGATGATGATGCTGATTGCCTGTTACAGAAAACCCTCCCTGGGCCAGGTGCCATGGCTCACGCCTGCAATCCCAACACTTTGGGAAGCCGAGGCAGACAGATCACTTGAGGTCAAGAGTTCGAGGCCAGACTGACCAACATAGTGAAACCCTGTCTCTACTGAATATACAAAATTTAGCTGGGTGTGGTGGCACATGCCTGTGGTCCCAGCTACTTGGGAGGCTGAAGGATTGTTTGAACCCAGGAGGCAGAGGTTGCAGTGAGCTGAGACTGTGCCATGGCACTCTAGCCTGGGTGACAGAGTGTGACTCCATCTTAAAAAAAAAAAAAAAAAGAAAAGAAAACGCTTCCTGAATTGTAGCAGGTGTTATTTGTACACCCACACGATGGAATGTTATAGTCATTAGTGTGATGGTTACAAAGAATTTTGAGTGATTGGGGCATGAAAAACCCCAGGGAATACCAAAGTATACATATGCTACGATCTCACAGGAGCCTCATGAAATAATTGGTATAGACGAGGAAAATTTCTCTGACAGTTATCATTGATTATTTCAGGGTAGGGGAATTATGAGTCATTTTTATCTCCCTCTATGCTTTTCTGTTTCCCATTAGTTTTGTTTTATAAAAAGGGTGCATCCTTCTGTAATCCCAGCTACTTGGGAGGCTGAGGCAGGAGAATTGCTTGAACCCGGAAGGTGGAGGCTGTAGTGAGCTGAGACTGCGCCACTCCACTCCAGCCTGGGTGGTGACACAACAAGACTCTGTTTCAAAAAAAAAAAAAAAAAGTGTGCATCTCTGAGAATTTTTTAAAAATGCTGAAAATTCAGTCACCACCTAGTTGTTTCTATTAATTAATTAATTAATTTTGAGACAGAGTCTTGTTCTGTCGCCCAGACTGGAATGCAAAGGTGCAATCTTGGCTCACTGCAACCTCCACCTCTCAGGATCAAACAATTCTCCTGCCTCAGTTTCCCAAGTAGCTGGGATTACAGGTGCGTGCCACCAAGCCCAGCAAATTTTGTATTTTTGGTAGAGACAGGGTTTCGCCATGTTGCTCTGGTTGGCCTCGAACTCCTGACCTCAATTGATCAGCCCGCCTTGGCCTCCCAAAGTGCTGGGCCGACAGGCGTGAGCCACCGAACCCGGTCTAGTTCTTAGAGTAAGTCTTTTTTTTTTTTCATCTTGTTGCCTTGGGAACCAAAATTAGTCTCACCAGCTGCTGGGGTTGCGATTCAGCTACTGGGCGAGTCTGACCCAGGGCCCTGGAGTTACCTGAAGTTGTAGCCAGGGTACAAGGACACGTTGGTGGTCTTGTCATCAAGGCGACGGAAGCTGTATTTGGGACGGCAGTGATGGAACCAGCGGTCTAGGTTGCAGTCCCAGTAGATCTCAATGCCCATTATTCCGCCCTGAAGGAGTCAACAAGAGACAGTCTCTACGGCTGCTGGGAGTGACTTATGCAACCGCCAGACATCTCCCTGCACAGCCATGATCGCTCAAGGTTTTTAGAGGAAAAAGTCTGATTAATGAACCATATGTACTGCCTCATCTAACTCGCATAAGCGTTACTGTGGCAGCCACAAACGCGTCTCCTCACTCTCCCCACTCCCATCAGGGACACACCACCGTTACATTCATTGTCCTAAAATACTACTTTCAACAGATCATTCCTGCACTCAAACACCTTTAATGCCCCCCACACCCCCATTAAAGATCAAGTCCAGGCCGGGCACGGTGACTCATGCCTGTAATCCCAGCGCTTTGGGAGGCTGAGGCAGGCGGATCATGAGGTCCAACGTTCGAGACCAGCCTGGCCAACGTGGTGAAACCCCGTCTCTACTAAAAATACAAAAAAATTAGCTGAGTGTGGTGGCGCATTCCTGTAATCCCAGCTACTCAGGAGGCTGAGGCAGGAGAATCACTTGAACCTGGGAGGTGGAGGTTGCAGTGAGCCGAGATTGCGCCACTGCACTCCAGCCTAGGTGACAGAGCAAGACTCTGTCAAAAAAAAAGAAAAACAAAAGAAAATGTGCCACTAAACTTTGGTAACTTGTTACAGCAGCCACAGGAAAGGAATACACCAAATCCCTCACTCCTAAGATTGTTTTGGGATTTGATGAAGTAGCGTAGGTAAAGCCCTTGGCACAGTGCGTGGATTTACTAAATGCTCAGTAAATGTGAGCCGCATTATGAAGACCCAGTGGCCCAGCCTCTTGGTATTTGACATTCTCCATCTCCAGACACCCCCACCCCACATCCCAGTACACAAAGTGCCACCAACCTGAATAGCCACATCTGAAAAATTATCTCCTGTTTCTCGGAAGATGTCTCCTAGTCGGAAAATGGGACACTGTGGATTCTGAGTCTTGTGGAAGGTACAAGTGATGTTTAAACCTGGCAAGATGTTTCTCCTGTGCATAATTAAAAGCAAACGAACAAATAAACACCTCTTTTGAAAACAGACCTGTCTCTTGGCCAGGTGCAGTGGTTCATACCTGTAATCTCAGCACTTTGGGAGGCTGAGGAGGGCAGATCACCTGAGGTCAGGAGGCCGAGGCCAGCCTGACCAACAGGGAGAAAGCCTGTCTCTACTAAAAATACAAAATTAGCTGTGTGTGGTGGCTCATGCCTGTAGTCTGAGCTACTTGGGAGGCTGAGGAAGGAGAAGCGCTTGAACCCAGGAGGCAGAGGTTGCAGTGAGCCAAGATTGTACCATTGCACTCCAGCCTGGGCAACAAGAGCAAACTGTCTCAAAAAAAAAAAAAAAGAAAAAAAGAAAACAGATCTGTCTCTTTCCCAGAAGTGAGCCAGTGTGGCAGAAAGTTTCCATGAAAAGCCCCAAGTGATCCCCGCCTCCTGGGACCCTAGGGCAGTGGCCTCTCACATTGGACCATGGTTGGCCTGTGTGACCAATAGCATATGGTGGAAGTGCCGGAGTCTCGCTCCCAAAGACTGTGGCTTCCATCTTGATACTCTTGGTTGCTTGCTCTGTCTCTTGGGTCCCTTGCTCTGGGGGAAGCCAGCCACATATCCCAAGGACTCTCAAGTGGCTCTGGGCGAGGTTCACTTGGTGAGGAACTGAGCCCTCCCACCAACTGTGGAGAGCTTGGAAAAGCATTCTCCAGCCCCAGTCAAGCCTAGAACTGACTGCAGCCCTGGTTGACAGCTTGGCTACTACCTGACAGACCTTGATTCAGAACCACACAGCAAAGTCATTCCCAGATTCCTGACCCACAGACACCGTGGGAGACAATAGGCGTTTGGAGTTTCAGGCATCTGAGGTTTGGGATAATTTACTACGCAGCAGTGGATAACTAACACAGCCAGGCAGCCTGGGCACTTACGTGGTGTAGTTGTGGCCAGGGAAGTCGATATTATTCTTGATGAGCACAGTGAAGTTTTCAGCACTGTTCAAGAGTGCAGGGCTGGGAGAGAGACATGCGAAATGGCCGTTAGCGACTGCAGGGACCAAGGGAGTCCGTGGGCCAGTGGGACCAGAGGCTTCTGGTTTCTTGGTTTGGCCTTTGGTATGAGTGAAGAGAAATGGATACACCAAACAGTGGGCAATGCATGCTGAGACACTCCACAAAGCATCTCCAGCTTCTCCAAGAAGAATTTCTCCCTTCTTGAGATCTGATGTGGTTTGGCTCTACGTCCCCACCCAAATCTCATCTCGAATTGTAATTCCCATGGAGGCAAATGAATCATGGGAGCGGACTTCCCCCTTGCTGTTCTCGTGATAGTGAGTGAGTTCTCACAAGATCTGATTGTTTAAGTGTGTGGCACATCCCCCACAACCCTGCTCCTGCTCCATCATAGTAAGATGTGCCTGCTGCCTCTTTGCCTTCTGCCATGATTGTAAGTTTCCTGAGGCTTCCCAGCCATGCTTCCTGTTAAGCCTGTGGAACTCTGAGTCAATTAAAACCTCTTTTTTTCATAAAGCATTCAGTCTCAGGTAGTTCTTTTTCTTTTGAGATGGAGTCTCACTCTGTCACCCAGGCTGGAGTGCAGTGGTGTGATCTTGGCTCACTGCAACCTTCACCTCCTGGGTTCAAGTGATTCTCCTGCCTCAGCCTCCTGAGTAGCCTGGGTAATTTTTGTATTTTTTAGTAGAAACAGGGTTTCACCATGTTGGCCAGGCTGGTCTTGAACTCTTGACCTCAGGTGATTCACCTGCCTCAGCCTCCCAAAGTGCTGGGATTACAGGTGTGAGCCACCGCACCCGTCTAAGTAGTTCTTCATAGCAGTGTGAGAACGGATTAATACAAGACCTGATGGCATTTACTGTGACACCTCTCACACTGATATAATTATACATTCAAGTATGTACAGTGGTTGGGACTCACTCCATATCTGGGACTTGTATATTACCTAAAATTTAGCAGCCTCTTGTGCATAGTTACATATGAAATAAATATCAGACACCTACTATGTGGTGATAGATGTGTTCAATGAATGATTAAATGAACTATCTTAGCTAATTCATATGATATATGAGAAACTGAAGTGCAGAGAGTTGCTTGGCCAAGGCCACGTCAAAATCTAGCCCAGAGGCAGGCACACTGGAGATGCACGGTTTATCTGATGAATGAGTTGATGGCAGAGCTGGAACTGAAACCACAGCCAGCCAAGGGCCCCTTGTCTTGAACCAAGGACTACTTGAATGTAGGCTGCTCTATCTCCCAGAGCTGGGTGATTCCTTCTATGTCAAAGAAACTTCCCTGACCTAGAAATGAACCTGAGTGGAGCTGTTAGCGATTGAGGACCATAGGGGGCGATGCTTCTGAGTGCATCCCACCCTGACATTGGGAAACCTTCACCTGAGCCTTCTACAAGCCAGCGTGGGGCCGTTTTCTCTTTGCCCACGGATGCTGAGGGAATGATCCTGAATCACACTGGTCTAGAACTGCGCTGTTCAATATGGTAGCCATTAGGCATGTGTGGCTATTTAAATTTAAATTTAATTAAAAATTCAGGCTGGGAGCAGTGGCTCACACTTGTAATCCCAAAACTTACGGAGGCCAAGGAAGGAGGATTGCTTGAGCCCAGGAGCTCAAAACCAGCCTGGCAACAGAGCAAGACCTATCTATCTATCTATATTTTAAAAATTTAGTAGTCACATTTCATGTACTCAGTAGCCACATGTACCTAGTAGCTACCCTATTGGATACCACATATACAAAACATTTCTATCACTGCATAAAGTTCTATTGGACAATGCTGGTCAAGCACCACCACACTCCTAGGGGCAGATTGTGTGTGTGTATAAGCCAGGCATGGGGCTTACTTTACAATAACTTATAAGTATCATCTCATTTAATCCTTACCACAGCCCTATGAGGTTGGCAAAATTATTATTCTGATTTTACAGATGAAGACACTGAAACTCAGAGAGGTTCAGCTACTTGCCCAAGGACACACAGCAAAAATGTGTTAGAGCTAAGAATTGAATCCAGGTCTTTCTAACTATTCCCTGCTGAAATACATCAGCCCTTGTGGCTGCTGAGATTTAACATCCTGACTTTGTTTGTTGACAACAAGAATCAATACAGGGGACCACCAAATCTGTAGGTCACTGTGAGCATTTAATTTGAGAAAAGGTCCTTTTCCTTTCCCTCCCCTCCTTTGCCCTCACCCCTTCTCCTTTTTCCTCCCCTTCCCCTTCTCTTTCCTTGCTTCGTCCTTCCCTTCCATCTCCTTCCTTCCTTCCTGTTCTTAGTCACTCAGTATGGACACTGGCAAGTCAGAAGGGCCTCTGCTGTGGCACTAGAGGAGGGGTCTGGAGGTGCCCTGGAAGAGCTGGGGGAGGGAAGGGGGCCAGGGACCCCCAAGGATGCTCAGGGTAGTAGCTATTTACCAGCTGGTACAGAATTATTACAATAGTTTACCAACCGCCATGGCCCTCCCAGAGACTCTAGTTTGTGCCATGCAGTGTATCCAGAGCACGGGGTCCCCAGGCCAGTAGGACTCAGGACTTTGCAGGGCTGTGCTGAGACGGGAAAGCCCAGGCAGCCTCAGCAAGGCCTTATCTGACCGTTGCTGAGGGCCACGGTCTGTCTCTCCGTGCGACTCACCGGGGGGCCTCTTCCACGGCCTCAATGGGGCACCAGGCAGAGACTTCACAGGTCTTCTGGTTCCCTTTATACACTACACACCTTCCGGTCTGAATTCCTGTGGAGGTCAAAGCATCGCAGAACCACGGATGTGAAAGGACTGTGGAGAGGAAGTTCTCCAGGAGGGATGTCATTAACTCGACCCAGGCTAGAGATGAGGCTTTGACCAGGCTTTCCAACCCACGCAGTTCAGCTGCCCTCCCCCATCCCGACCACGACTCCAGCATCGATCAACCCATCCTAATCACAACGACTCCAGCGTCCATCAGCCCCATCCTAACCATAGCGAACACAAGGCAAAGCAAACGAGCAAAACATTGGACGGCGAGCTTCCTAATAAAGATCAGAGAGAACACAGAAAGACTGTGGATTCTGTTGGCTCCTTTTGTTTCTTTACAAGAAAAGATGCCCCTGAGGGGAGCGGAACAGGTGTATGCTCTCAGTGTAAATGGACTAGAACATGGCCTCTTAAAGGGGCACAGGTCTCTCAAGGGCTACACAGCCTGTTCAGCATTTGCAAAGCCATGAAATAAACATGGCACATCTTCCTGGAGTGTTAGGATGATTAACCAGTTTCCGAGAGAGAAATAAATAAATAGTGAGCAATGTTAAAATAGCCTTTGTATCAACTCAAATACACATATAGTGTGGAGTAGCATAAAATAATGGTTATATCCCTTTTTGTGTGTGTTTGTATTATAACCACTGATTTTTTTTTTTATTGTTTACAGTATTTTAAAAATTGCCCTGTGCTTTTTTTTTTGGAGACAGAGTCTTGCGCTGTCACCCAGACTGGAGTGCAGTGGCGTGATCTCAGCTCACTCCAACCTCTGCCTCCCAGGTTCCAGTAATTCTCTTGCCTTAGCCTCCCAAGTAGCTGGGATTACAAGTGTGCACTATCACACCTGGCTAGTTTTTGTATTTTTAGTATACCACCATGTTGACCAGTGTGGTCTCGAACCCCTGACCTCAAGCGACCCACCTGCCTCACCCTCTCAAAGTGCTGAGATTACAGGCATGAGCCCCTGCGCCTGGTGCCCTGTGCTTTTTTAAGTTAAAATGTGAGATAAAGCAATTCTGTAGGTATTGCAATAGCATGGTTCTTAGACATAAATAAAATCAAAAGAAAAATAAAATAATACAAAAAAAATTTTATTTTATTTATTTATTTATTTTTTTTGAGACGGAGTTTCACTCGTGTTACCCAGGCTGGAGTGCAATGGCGCGATCTCGGCTCACCGCAACCTCCGCCTCCCGGGTTCAGGCAATTCTCCTGCCTCAGCCTCCTGAGTAGCTGGGATTACAGGCACGCACCACCATGCCCAGCTAATTTTTTGTATTTTTTGTAGAGATGGGGTTTCATCATGTTGACCAGGATGGTCTCTATCTCTTGACCTCGTGATCCACCCGCCTCAGCCTCCCAAAGTGCTGGGATTACAGGCGTGAGCCACCGCACCCGGCCCCTCAAAAAATTTTTTAAGTAAAAAATAAAAAATAAAAAAATTCTGCAGGTTAATGTGGGTATTGCTTCCAGGTGCCCTGTGTGTATAAGTTCATGATCCTCAACCTTTGAGGAGATTCAGGGGGAAAGTTTAGAAAACGCAGATGATGCTGTGGGTCATGTGATATTTCTTTTGAGACAGAGAGTCTCGCTTTGTTGCCCAGGCTGGAGTACAGTGGCACGATCTTGGCTCACTGCAACCTCTGCCTTCTGGGTTCAAGGGATTCTCCTGCCTCAGCCTCCTGAGTAGCTGGCACTAGAGGCAAGTGCCACTACGCTCAGTTAATTTTGTATTTTTAGTAGAGATGGGGTTTCACCATGTTGGTCAGGCTGGTCTTGAATTCCCGACCTCATAATCTGCCCTCTCAGCCTCCCAAAGTGCTGGGATTACAGATGTGAGCCACAGTGCCAGGCCAGGCCATGTGATTTTTCTACCAATGAGAACCCTGAACCTGTGAGGCTTTTTGGAGCTTCTCTCACTGGGAAACTGGAATCATGTTTACAGTCACCAGCTGGTCTGCTGAGGACAGAGCCGACGTGTGGGCAGACTCGCCGATGGCTTGGTGATGGCAGAAGAAGGCAGCTGAGAGCAGAGGCTGAAGCCCTGAACTGGGCATCGCAAATGTCACCAAGATGCCAGACCACCCATCCCTAGGGCCTCGGGAAAAGAAGCAGAAGGTACCTTTGCTCTGCGGGTCCATCCATCCCTTTTTACAACCCCGGTCGGAGGAACAGAGCGTCCTGCGGGTGGGATACTGCAGAGAGAAGGATGAGAGAGTGGGAGTAAATGGCATGTGTTACCAAGACATGGAGAAGTGATTTGATGTCCGCCAGAATGTGCAAATGAATGTTTAGAGCGGCAGTACTCAGAATTGCCAAAACATGGAAATCATGCAAGTGGCCACTGATGGATGAATGGACAAATAAAATGTGGCACATTCATACACAGAATCTTATTTAGCCATAAGAAGGACGAAGCGTTGACACAGGCTACAACACGGATGAATCTCAAGAACGTGATGCTAGGCCGGGCGTGGTGGCTGATGCCTGTAATCTCAGCACTTTGGGAGGTCGAGGCAGTGGATCACAAGGTCAGGAGTTCAAGACCAGCCTGGCCAAGATGGTGAATCCCCGTCTCTACTAAAAATACAAAAAACATAAGCCGAGCATGGTGGTGGGTGCCTGTCATCCCAGGTACTCAGAAGGCTGAGGCAGAGAATTGCTCAAATCCGGGAGGCAGAGGTTGGAGTGAGCTGAGATATGCCACTGCACTCCAGCCTGGGCGACAGACTGAGACTCCATCTAAAACAAACAAACAAATAAAACCATGATGCTGAGTAAAAGAAGTCAGACACAAAAGGGCACATCAGGTAGGATCCTATTTATAGGAAACGTCCAGAACAGGCATCTATAGAGATAGAAAGCAAATTGGTGGTGGCCAGGGACCACGGGAAGGGGAGAATGGGGAGCGACTGCTAATGGATTTGGGGTTTCCTTTGCGGGTGATGAAAATGTTCTGGAGGCTGGGCACAGTGGCTCATGCCTGTAATCCCAGCACTTTGGGAGGCCGACGCAGGCAGATCACCTGATGTCAGAAGTTCGAGACCAGCCTGGTCAACATGATGAAACCCTGTAGCTACTAAAAATACAAAAATGAACTAGGCGTGGTGGTGCGCACCTGTAATCCAAGCTACTAGGGAGGCTAAGGCAGGAGAATTGCTTAAACCCAGGAGGCAGATGTTGCAGTGAGCCAAGATTTTGCCACTGCACTCTAGCCTGGGTGACAAGAGCAAAACTCCACCTCAAACAAAATAAGAAAAGAAAAGGGATAAAGAAATATTCTGGAATTAGACAGTGGTGATGGTTGCACAACTCTGTGAATATACTAAAAACCACAGAATTGTATACTTTAAAATGGTGGTTTTATGGTATGTGAAATATATCACAATAAAAATACATAAAAATGGGGAAAGCAGAGTTCTGGGCAGCCAGGGATCACTTTCAGGGATGATGGCTGAGGTGAAGGACAGGAGGCCTGGTCCAAGTAGCCCTGTGGCTGAAAAGACTGAGTAGGGCAGACAGGTGCGGAGACTCAGCAGGACAAGTGGAACTGAGGGACATTGGCCAGGACACTCGCCTGGCCCAAGAAAATGAGACCAGCTGGGTCTCAGTGCTGAATTATAGAACATGGAAAAGAGAAATTAGCTGCCCTGGTCATATGCATATTTCTCTTCCTGTTTTCTAGGGAGCAGGCTGCATGGCCAGTCTTGGGGAAACCAGAACATGACATAGATGTGAAAATAGCCTCTGTGTCTGGGCACAGTGGCTCACACCTATAATCCCAGCACTTTGGGAGCCCAAGGCAAGCAGATCACCTGAGGTCAGGAGTTCAAGACCAGCTTGACCAACATAGAGAAACCCTGTCTCTACTAAAAATACAAAAAAAATTAGCCTGGCATGGTGACACATGCCTGTAATCCCAGCTACTCGGGAGGCTGAGGCAGGAGAAGCACTTGAATCTGGGAGGCAGAGGTTGCGGTGAGCCGAGATCGCACCATTGCACTCCAGCCTGGGGAACAAGAGCGAAACTCCGTCTCAAACAAAAAAATAAAAATAAAAATAAATAAAAGAAAAAGAAAATAGCCTCTGCTCCTTGTCATCTGTGCAGTTTGGGGTTTCTACAGGGATTCAGGTCAAGGACCTAGTTCTTGGACCCAGATAAACCTGGTTCAGCAGTAGCTGCACCATTTTCTAGCTGAGAGACCTTGGCCAACTCACACGCTTCTCTGAGCCTCAATTTCCTCATTTGTAAAAGCAGAGTGAACAGAGTTGTCTTGCGTGGTTGTTGTGAAGATTAAACGAGTTATGAAAAGAAAGGATTTAGAACATAGTACATGCTCAATGAATGTTTCTTACAGTTTTCAAACTCTCTCATGATCTCTCCCCAGGCTGCCTTGTCACCTGGCATGCCCCTGGTCTCCTCCTGTGATTCCCCAAATTAGACTATGAACCCTTCGAATGCAGAGCCCAGGTCATATGTTTGTTCTCAGCCCCATTTTACAGACGCACACAACTTGGCACAGAGAGGTGAAGAGTTGCCTGCCTGAGGTCACAGAGCTAAGAAGTTTAAGTTTTGAACCTTTAGCAGTCTAGCTTCTGAGCCCAGGGTCTTAATCTCTGGGCTATCCTAACTCTCTTTTCTTCCAAGTTTCAATAACTCCAAAAGTGTCTTTTGTGTACACGGGGGTGGTGTGCGGTGTATGGTGTAGAGATGACCAGAGAATGGGACAAAAGAGCCAGGCGTGGTGGCTCACACCTGGAATCCAAGCACTTTGGAGGCCAAGGCGGGTGGATCACCTGAGGTCGGGAGTTCAAGACCAGCCTGACCAACATGGTGAAACCCCGTCTTTAAAAAAAAAAAGTGAAAAAAAAAGAAAAGAAAAGAAAAGAAAACCAGGGCCCCCAAAGTGGATTGGAGATGGAATACTGCTAGGAAGCAAGGCAGAAGGGAGGGCTTGGCTGGCCTGGCTGTCAGAGATTTCATCTGAGCAGCAGGGATCGTTAAGGGGGGATGAGGACAAAACAAACGTAGAGAGCTCTCCTTTTAGGGGAAGTGTTATCAAGATACACACCAAAGGAATGTTATCTTGGTTCCGAGTTTGGGTACAAATGATGTACTTGAAGACAGCATTTTTACCCAGAGCTCCTGGACACTCAGGAAGCTAGACCTTGTTGCCAGAGTGGGCCCGTGAGCAAAGCCCTACCGGCAGGGCTGGTCCTACTCATCAGTGGGGGACCTGGCTGGGTACTACCAGTGCTGCTGCATCCCTCAGTGTTGGGAATGGTCCCTGGTAGAGCACTGTAACATTACCTGAGAGGGGAGGCTGGAAGGTTGGGAGTTACAGGTAATGTGTAATGGTAACATACCGGTAAAGATAAACTTAGAAGAATAGCTGATTTTCATCTTGAAGAGCAGACAGCAGGACGGTGAGGTACAGAATAGGACAAATACAGTTTTCATTTTGTTTTTAGAGACAAGGTCTCACGATGTTGCCCAGGTTGGTCTTGAACTCCTGGGCTCCAATGATCCTCCTGCCTCGGTCTTCCAAGGTGCTGGGATTATAGGTGTGAGCCATCACACCTGGCCCAGAATAAAACAAATATGATTTGATAGGGAAGAAGGTTTTCCAGAAAAGGGCAGCATTGTGGAGAGGGCAAAGCCAAGTTGGGAAAGACTGTCTGGGGTTGTGGGGAGTCATGGGGGCGCGTGTGCCTGACGCAGGGACTGAGGCTCTAAGAAGTGGGTGTGTTCTCTCCCTTCCTCCACTCAGCCCAGCCCGACCCTACAAAAGAGGCAGGTGCTCAGTAAATATTTGTCAGCTCAAATACACCTCAGGTTCCTCATTTCTGCTTCTTCTGACCTGCACCTCCCCCAGGAACTCTTACAGCCCGACCCACCACTCCTGGTCCCCTCCTTACCTCAGGACACAACCCCTGCTCCTGGCCTTCCGTTTTGAGAAAGTTGGTCATCACGAAGAAAGAGTTCCCCTGTGGAGGAGGAGACCCTAAGGCAATGCAAGGCCTTTGAAAAGAGAAACTACTTAATTATAATAATCCAGCTTGCTAAGTGCCTGGGGGTGAACCTCTCCACTTTTCTAAGCTTCTAGAAATCAGGGTCTGTGGGCAACTTGGAATATGCCGAGGGCTTAATATCAAAGCTGGACGAGCAGCCCTGCTGAGCTGAGGAAAAGCAAAGGAACATTCGAATGGATTGAGGAGTCGTTTACCAATGCAGTCCCAAAAGCAGCCTTTTCGTACTTTTTTACACAGTAAAATCTCCTTAAATTGAAACTCAAGAGACCTGGGTAGGCGAGGGTAGGGGAGCAGCCTTTGTCGGAACACCGTTCAGATGTTCTCAGACTTTCATTAAAGGGCACCAGGGCATCCCACCGCCTGAGCAGTCACAGGATTTTCATGACACACTGTTAGAAGCAAACAGATAGCAGCTTGGGCTTTATGGGTTTTTTGCAAAGTGTTTTAGCTCCCCGAGGCTGCAAATGTGCCCCTTTGTCCCTCTCAGACCCTTATCAGTTTTTTTTTGGCCTCCTCACCCTAGTTTAATTTCTCCTTTTTGGCAATGTTGCTTTCATTTCCTCTGCTTTCAAATTTAGTCAGTCACACGCCTTCTCTCTGTGACGGACGCCTTCCTCTTTTTGTCATTTACATCCTCTCTTTGTGCAAAAATGTACCCAAGAATGGTCTCCTGGAGACGTTTTTGTTGATAAAATGCCACACGGACAATCTAGAAGGGCTGGTGCTCTTCAGTAGAAAGTTCTCCGTCCTTCTGTCTCTAAGCAGACTTTGCTGGCTTGCTGGCTGTGCCTCTAGAGAGCTGCGATACGTCAAGCGTGAGTGAATCGAACCCTGTTTTCAACGCACACAGGACATGCTGCTATTCTGGGAAACCCTGCAGGACTTCATAAAGCAAAGAATCATCTCTGAGCTGCTGGATCTCACCCAGTTTTGCAATTTTTAGGTTTTCTCAGTTGGGATGTTCACAGAGCTTTTAAAATAGGGCCAATGTTTTTTTTTTTTTCTGGAGTGAGGCTCTAGATCCCAGGGGAAAGGGACAAGGCCCTGGCGACGGTGACCAGCGGCGAGCCTGGGAGAATACTACAAGGCGCTTACCTGCAAAGGGAAGGTGTAGTCTGCGGTGTCAAAGACATGGTGCACCGGCTTCTTGACTCCGTTCTCCACGATCTCCTCTTTCACCTCTGCTATCCCTTTCACCTTGGTGTGCACAGAACTGATGACAGACTCTTTCCGCTGGTACAGCTTGTCACTCACCAGAGCAAAGCTAAATGGCAGACACAGGAAAGCATCAAGGGGAGGCATAGCACAGCGGGCGGGATGCAGGCGCTGGAGGATGCAGGCGCTTCCATTCCAATCCTAGCTCTGCTGTGTGACGTGCTTCCATGTGACTTGTTTTCCCTCTCTGCACAGCGGGAATAGTCATACCTGCCTCATGGATTGAGAGGATGAAATGAGAGATGTCTGCAAACTCCTTTGCCCAGTATCTGGCACATAGTGAGCACTTGCTACAGGAAAGCTACTGCCTCCAATCCTATTCTTTAATAATGCTTAACATAGGGCTGGGTACCGTGGCTCATGCCTGTAATCCCTGCACTTTGGGAGGCCAAGGTGGGCAGATCACCTGAGGTCAGGAGTTTGAGACCAGCCTGGCCAACATGGTGAAACCCCATCTCTACTAAAAATACAAAAGTAGTCGGGCATGGCGGTGGGTGCCTGTAGTCCCAGCTACCTGGGAGGCTGAGGCAGGAGAATTGCTGGAACCCAGGAGGCGGAGGTTGCAGTGAGCCGAGATTGCACCGCTGCACTCCAGCCTGAGCAATAGAGGGAGAATCTGTCTAAAAAAAAAAAAAAAAAAAAGAATTAAAATGGTTTAGAGCTTCGTCAAAGGCAAACAGGGAATGAAAATGAGTTTGCCACTTTATCTGTCGGGGGGATACTGTCAGGGGAAAGTGACTTTGCAGTGTCCTCCCTTTCAACATTCTAATGTCTGTCCCAAAAATACTCTCCTGATCTTGTCTGGTGACTGAGGCAAGCCATGTCACCCCTTCAGGTGGTAGGTTTAATCCCTGAATGAAGAAAGAACTCCCAGCCTCCCTAATCCCCACGACCGCTTGTTCTAAGATGCTATCATGTCGTCCATTCTATAGAAGGCAAAGCCACTGGTGCCTAGAGCTAAGAGGGCTGTGAAGAACCTGGGGATTTCACTGGGATGGGGAGGATGGGTAAGTTGTGGGGGCATGGTGGTGTGCGCCTATAGTCACAGTTACTTGTTAGGCTGAGGTGGTAGGATCCCTTAAGCCCAGGAGTTCAAGACCAGCCTGAGCAACACAGTGAGACTCCAGTCTCCAAAAAAGAAAAAGAAGAAAAGCAAAGCTCAAAAGAGTCTGGGAGGTAGAAGAGAACCGATGGGAGAGAAGCCAGGGCCACTGGTACGGTGTGGCAGTATCCCCACCCAAATCTCATCTTGAATTGTAGCCTCCATAATTTCTACGTGTTGTTGGGGGGACCTGGTGGGAGGTCACTGAATCAGGGGGGTGGTTTCCTCCATACTGTTCTCGTGGTAGTGAATA
>NW_022436942.1:79343383-79394738 GCF_009761245.1 Sapajus apella | reverse complement strand
TGTTCTCGTGGTAGTGAATAAGTCTCATGGGATCGGATGGCTTTTTTCTTTTTTTGAGATGTAGTTTCTCTCTTGTTGCCCTGGAGTGCAGTGGCGTGATCTTGGTTCACCACAAACTCTGCCTCCCGGGTTGAAGTGATTCTCCTGCCTCAGCCTCCTGAGTAGCTGCGATTACAGGCACCTGCCACAATGCCTGGCTAATTTTGTATTTTTAGTAGAGACAGAGTTTCTCCATGTTGGTCAGGCTGGTCTTGAACTCCAGACCTCAGGTGATCTACCTACCTCAGCCTCCCAAAGTGCTGGGATTACAGGTGCGAGCCACCGCGCCCGGCAGATCAGATGGTTTTATAGAAGGTTTCCTCTTTTGCTTGGCTCTCATTTGCTCTTTGCCTGCCACCATATAAGACATGCCTTTCGCCTTCTGCCATGGTTGTGAGGTCTCCCTGAACATGTGAAACTGTGATTCCATTAAACCTCTTTCCTTTATAAATTACCCAGTCTTGCGTATGTCTTTATGAGCAGCATGAGAACAGACTGATATAGCCGAGGGGTACTCACAGGCGAGTGTGGCTGAGGAGGAGCCCTGGAGTGGGAGGGAAATAAGGATGGAGGTGAGGCTGGGCCCATGGAACCCTCAGGCTGCTCGCACTGGATTTGCCAAATGGAGATGAAGGTGCCCACCACTGTGACTCCGCAGAGTCCCGATCCACATGCTGTGAATATGAGTGACTTTCACAGACTTACACCGGCATCACAGGTGGGATGCGCCCATGCCAGGATGATTAGATTGTTCTTCAAGCTCTGCAGGGAGGTCCCGCCTTTCAGCAAAGTTGTTCTCTCCCCCTTACAGGCCCTGGGCTTCCAGAGCACAGGTAACACCAAAGGGCTGAGCCCGCAATGTGAACTGCCCTCATATCCCTTAGCTCACACCTAACCCAGGCCAACAGACATCTTCAGGACCCCTACAGAGCGGTGGCGCCAGGCACTGTGCCTGCAGGGTAGCACAGAGAGGCTGGGCACACGGCTTCTGCATCTCCTATTTATTTATTTATTTATTTATTGAGATGGGGTCTTGCTCGCTTGCCCAGCCTGGAGTGCAGTGGCTCCATCTTGGCTCACTGCAACCTCTGCCTCCTGGGTTCAAGCCACTCTCCTGCCTCAGCCTCTTGAGTAGCTGGGACTACAGGTGCATGCCATCATCCCAGACTAATTTTTATATTTTTAGTAGAGATGGGGTTTCACTGTGTTGGCCAGGATGGTCTTGAACTCCTGATCTCATGATCCGCCCGCCTCCATGCATCTTTTATTTAAAATCCCAAGAGAAGAATCTGATCGGGTCCATCGCTGGTCCACGGGGCCATGGTGGGGGCTCCGCAAGGGGTGAGGACTCAAGAGATGCTCTGAGAAGAAAGTGGGGAAGAGCCAGCACCCCCGAGCCAAGTTAAATCCCCATTGTATTAGTTTCTAGTTGTTGCTGTAACAGATTACCACAAACGTAGTGGCTTTCCAGATTAATTTATTCTTTTGCAGTTTTGGGGTCAGACTCCTAAAGTCAGCCTAACAGGGTGAAAATCAAGGGCTAAAAAGAAAAAAATACAAATTAAGATTCCAGCCAGGAATGGTGACTCATGCCTGTAATCCCAGCAATTTGGGAAGCCAACGTGGGCAGATTATTTGAGGTCAAGAGTTTGAGACCAGCCTGGGCAACATGTGGAAACTCATCTCTACTAAAAATACAAAAATTAGCCAGGCACAGTGGTAGGCGCCTGTAGTCCCAGCTGCGAGGGAGGCTAAGGCGGGAGAATAGTTTGAACCTGGGAGGCGGAGGTTGCAGTCAGCCAGATCACGCCATTGCACTCCAGCCTCGCTGACAGAGCGAGGCTCATCTCTAAATAAATAAATAAATAATATCCCAGCACGAATCACTCCCATAGGCAATGGGAATGTCTTCTAGGTATCTCTTTATGTCCACACCTAGATATCCAAATAGATATACTGATGTTACAAACATGGCCACCCTCGACAGGCCAATACATGTCAGATGCTAAGAACGGAACCCAGCACAGGCTAAGTCCTTGGCAGTGCGCAGTCGGTGTTATATTTCAAGCAGAATGATCTCTCCAAAATGAAAATATGAGCATAAAACCCTTCATGTTTTCTGTATGTTTGAATATTTTCTAATAAGATGTTGGGGGCTGTAGGGACAGCCTCCATGCCCTTTCTCAGTGCCTCCCAGATGCAGCTCAAGGCCCTCCACGATCTGGCCCCTGCTGGCTTCCCCAGCTCCACCTTGGCCTCGCCTTCTCTGCCACTGTACCCGCCAGCTGCAGGCCTGTGAAGATGCCAGACAAACTGCTCCTTCGTCTTCCCAACACCGTGCTACTCATGCAACGGGGCTGGGGCGGCATCCCCAGAGGCCTGCGGGTACAGGAGAGAGGCCTCCATCATTACCCCTCAAAAACAAGAAAATCAGACACTGAGGCAGCTTTTCATACACTAAAAGCATTCATTTGAAAGAACTATGCTTATCTTTTGAGATGATGTGCTGCCAACTATTTTGGTGTCTTGGTGTTAGACATGAAAAAGGGATGAGGATAGATGGTAGTAGGCAAGTGTTTTAATTGCTTGCCTATTTATTGAGATGGAGTCTCCCTCTGTTGCCCAGGCTGTAGTGCAATGGCACAATTTAGGGTCACTGAAACCTCTGCCTCCTGGGTTCAAGTGATTCTCCTGCCTCAGCCTCTCAAGTAGGTGGGATTACAGGTGTGTGCCACCACACCTGGGTAATTTTTGTATTTTTAGTAGAGATGAGGTTTTGCCATGTTGACCAGGCTGGTCTTGAACTCTTAACCTCAGGTGATTCACCTGCCTCAGCCTCCCAAAGTGTTGGGATTATAGGCGTGAACCACCATGCCTGGACCTTTATTTATTATTTTTTTATTACATATATATTTCTTTTTTTTTTTTTTGAGACAGAGTTTCACTCGTTACCCAGGCTGGAGTGCAATGGCGTGATCTTGGCTCACCGCAACCTCCGCCTCCTGGGCTCAGGCAATTCTTCTGCCTTAGTTTCCTGAGCAGCTGGGATTACAGGCAAGCGCCACCATGCCCAGCTAATTTTTTGTGTTTTTAGTAGAGATGGGGTTTCACCATGTTGACCAGGATGGTCTCGATCTCTTGACCTCGTGATCCACCCGCCTCGGCCTCCCAAAGTGCTGGGATTACAGGCTTGAGCCACCGCGCCCGGCTTATTACATATATATTTTAAGACAGGATGTCAGTCTGTCACCCAGGCTAGGGTGCAGTGCATAATCACAGCTCATGGCAGTCTCCACCTTCGCCTGGCATCCTTAAGAGTGCTGTGTTAGTCCTCAAGCCTCTCCTTGGTCTTCCTCAAGTTGGTGAAAGGCCATCGTGCCTCAGGAATCCAGAGCCATCCTTCACCTCCTAGCAAATCCATTAGTTCTGCCTCCAAAACACATCCGGGCTTTGTCCACATCCCTCCAGCTCTGCCATCCCATTCTAGCCCGTCTCCATCTCCTCATATCTGGTGACTCCAGGGACCTTCTCACTGGTCCCTTGCTGTCATTCTTGTCCCACCACACTCTATGCTCTGTACAGTGGCCCATGAGAGCTTCTAGAAACATGAGTCAGGTGGTTTCACTTCTCTGCATAAAACTTTTCAGTGACTTCCCATGACACTGAAAATCAAATTGAAACCCTTCCCCTGACCTGCCCTCAGCTCCGGCTGCCCCCTCCTCTCTCTCCAGGTTCTGGAACATGCTGTCCTTGCTGTTCCTCTTCTGTTTCCAGATCTTTGCATTTACTGCTCTCTTGGTACCATGTGTCAAGTGGCTGGATTCTAAATCTCCTACGGGGTCACCTCCTGAACTGGGTTATCTCTGACCTTCCCCTCAAGCTCTATCACATCACCCAGGTGTCAAAGGTGGGATGAGAATGTGGCAGACCTCCTGCTTCTATTCCTCTGAGGACAGTCAGGGGCAGGTGAGGCATGGTGGCTCACACCTGTAATCTCAGCACTTTGGAAAGCCAAGGTGGGTAGATCGCTTGAGGCCAGGAGTTCGAGATCAGCTTGGCAAACATGGCAAAACCCTGTCTCTACTAAAAATACAAAAATTGGCTGGGTATGCTGGCGCACACCTATTATAATCCCAGCTACTCGGGAGACTGAGGCAAGAGAATTGCATGAACCCAGGAGGTGGAGGTTGCAATGAGTCAAGATTGCGCCACTGCACTCCAGTCTGGGTGACAGAGGGAGACTCTGTCTCAAAAGAAAAAAAAAAAGATGGTCGGGGCAGAGATGCCACACTTGGATTGGATTGAGATTTGCTCCTCCTGGAATCTGCTGCCTCCCTGGCCTCTGTGCTGGGCTCACTTCTACTCAGCTGGAGGAGGCCCAAATTCACAGGTGTGTGGCCATCCACTGGGAAACAGGTGTCCACCAGGAGCTCCATTTTAACAGCCACAAACTAGAACAGCAGCACCCTCTCCACGGCAACAGCCAACCTGGGACCAGGAATGACAGCACAGGCTCACTGTTGGCGCCAGTGGAGGCTGACTGGGCAGTGGGGCAGCAGCAGCTGTGAGTGGAGTTTGTTTTCCTGTGCCTCTCTCAATCCTCCCCGGTCTTCTGTGGCTGCTGGAAAAGCTTCTGTGAGGACTGGTCTCCAGGGAAGAGGGAAATCTTCCCAAGAGAATGTAACCATCTTTTATTCCCCTGCTTACAATCTTCCCATGGCTTCTCAATCCACTTGGAATAAAATCAAAAGAATTCTCCAGCCGGGCACAGTGGCTCATGCCTGTAATCCCAGCACTTTGGGAGGCTGAGGAGAGTGGATCACCTGAGGTCAGGAGTTCAAGACCAGCCTCGCCAACATGGTGAAACTGCGTCTCTATTAAAAATACAAAAATTAGCTGGGCATAGTGGCATGCACCTATAGTCCCAGCTACTGGGGAAGCTGAGGTGGGAAAATTTGAGCCCAGGAGGTTGAGGCTGCAGCAAGCCAAGATACTACCACACTCCAGTCTCAGCAACCAGAGTGAGACTCTGTCTCAAAAAAAAAAAGAAAAAAAAAAGTAAAAAAGAGTATTCTCCTTTTGCTTTTTTATCAAGGCAGTGCCATCACAGGTGGCTTGGTTTAAGCAACAGCTTGGTGGCAACAGAAACCAAGTAGTAGTGAAGTACCAAGATGAGCTGGCAGCCTCCGTGGGCCCAAGCAGCACATCTGGGGATGAGGAGCAGGGCTCTTGGTGGGACTGAGGAAGGGTCCGAGGTAAGAACAGGAGCTCAGCAATTGCCCAGATACAGTCTCCACAGCCCAGCTGCAGGGCTGAGACAAGCCAGGACTAGAGAAGCAGACTTCAGAAATCCCTGGAATTTCTGGGTTTTGGAAGGACCTTGTAATAGATCACTGCTTTTTTGTCTGCCTACCCTCTCCACTTCCTTTTCCCATTTTGTCTGGGAATAGGATCTTCCTTCCTGAGGAAAATCCACTGGATGTGGTTCATTCAGGTAGGGCTCACATGGCTTCCTCCTCTTCTCACTACTTCCTGCCATGGGAGACAGCATATGACCCAGGCTGGCCAATCGGGTGGCACCTTGGCTCTGGTCACAGTGATTGGTTCAGGGATGGATCTGTAACTCACACCTGACCAATCCGGTCTTTCCTGGGACTTTCCTATCAGAGCTATCAGGAAAGACTTGTTTGCTCCTCCGAGGTTGCTGAAAGAAGAGAATGTAAGAGTATCTTGCTACATAAGAGTTGCTCAAGAAGGAAGCCAAATAGAAGCAAATGGAGCCAACGTGTAGGAAGAGAGATCAGCTCTGATGACATAGTTTGAACTCTTATCTTCATCCACGTCCGAGGACAGCACCATCTCTTCAACTGCCCAGTTACATGATCCAATAAATTCCCCATTGAGGCTTTGTGGTTAATGTAAGTTGAGTTTCTGTCACTGCCTAAACAATCCTGGCTAACACAGACCTGCTCACAAACTCCTCTTACAGGGGCATCCCTGCCTCTGACTCCAGATCTGAACTTGGTTGTGAGAACAGGAGAAGCTGAACAGCCTCTTGGCTAATTTCCTCCATAATCAGTCCCTGCTTTGTATCCCATTTTCAACAACTGAGGCCCTGTAGCCTTATCCTGGCTCTTAGTCCTTCCAGCCCCAGGAGGGACAGCTGGCCAGTGAATTGCTGCAGTGTCCTGAGCATTGCTCGAGCCTGTCTGGATTTCCACCTATGGTCCACACCAGTCCTACTTGATGCTAACTACTTCCCCCAATCCCTACGCCCCTTGGGTCTACCCATTCCACAGATGGCTAAGTCATGGTTACACGAACTTAAAGCTTCACAGTACAACTTAAGGCAGCATTTCCGAAATTGTGTACTATGAGGCTCCATTTGGCCATTTGGGGAGATCTTAATAGTCCATTAACCAAGAGGAAAAAAGCAAAGCTGGCATTAGTTTTTTCTTCCATTTTATATTTTAAAATACAAACAGTGGAGAAACTTTAATACGCAGCTTATCCTCTAAGGTCGGCACTTAAGATGAAAATCATGGCTCATCAAAATTGCCTTTGATAAATCCTTAAATTGTCCACAAAGCATAGCAAACACTCCCCACTTGGGTCTGCTGGAGCCAATTTTTCCTCCAGCTCCGGAACAAGTTGCTGTTTTTACAGTTTTGCTCCAGGTGAAGGTGAAGGAGTTGACTTATTTTAGGGGTCACGTGGCTGAAAAATATGTACCTATATTAATAAGTAGAGCAGCAAGATGCTCGCTCTGTGAGAAGCACGTGGGAACGGAGATTGATGGAGGGAAGCCCAGATGCAAGTATCGCATCTCAGACCCACCCCAGGGTTGCTGCATCATTGTGTTATTGCGGCGGCTCAAGCCTGTAATCTCAGCACTTTGGGAGGCCTCTCTCTCCATGTCCATGTGGAACATGTATAACTGAATTTGGGGGAGTTAAATACATGTAAGTTACGATTTCACCATGTGAAAGAAAAATATTTATCATTATAAGGTGTTCTCATAGTAATCTGTTTTTAGAAATTTTTTATTATTATTATTATTTGAGATGGAGTCTTGCTCTGTCACCCAGGCTGGAGTGCAACGGCACAATCTCAGCTCACTACAAGCTCCACCTCCCGAGTTCCTGTGATTCCCCTGCCTCAGCCTCCTGAGTTGCTGGGACTACAGGCACCCACCCACACATCCAACTAATTTTTGTATTTTTAGTAGAGATGATGTTTCCACCACCTTAGCTAGGCTGGTCTCAAATGCTTGACCTCAAGTGATCAGCCCGCCTCGGCCTTCCAAAGTGCTGGAAATACAGGCACAGGCCACCGTGTCCAGCCCAGCATATGTGTTTAGTATTCAATATTTGTTAAACAGTGAACATATGAATCAAATAATAATAATCCTAATAGCATTATTAATAATAAGAAATAACAATAAGGGAACTAACAAAAATATATGCCATATATTTCTCAAACAGCTCGGCATGTATTAGTTCATTTAATATTCCTATTAACAATTCTCCTCATTTTACACATGAGGGAACCAAGGCTCAAAGAAGTGAAGGATTTTTCAATCCACATTTCCACATCTCAAATCCTGAGCTTATATGTGGTTACTTTGAGGCTCAGACCAGAGGATGTATATAAAAATACATACATGTATTTTATACACATACATATACTATTATATAATCAAAAAGGTTTTTTTTTTTTTTTTTTTTTTTTTTAAAAAAAATTTTTTTTTTTTGCCCAGGCTGGAGTGTAGTGGTGAGATCTTAGCTAAATGCAACCTCCACCTCCCAGGTTCAAGCGATTCTCCTGCCTCAGCCTCCCAAGTAGCTGGGACTACAGGTGCACACCACTATGCCTGGCAAATTTTTGAATTTTTAGTAGAGACAGGGTCACACCATATTGGCCAGGCTAGTCTCAAACTCCCGACCTCCAGCGATCCGCCCGCCTCGGCCTCCCAAAGTGTTGAGATTACAGGCGTGAGCCACCGCACCCAGCCTCAAAATGATTATTTTTAAAAATAGATACCAGTTATGGAGCTCTTATCCTATGTCAGTCACCATAACAAGGGCTGCTCATGCTTTTTTTTGTTTAATTGTCACAACCCTATGAACAGATGCAGAAACTGACGCTCAGAGAAGTTTATGACTTGGCCCAGGAAGACATAGCCAGTATTATGAAATAAGTTGGCCCAACTCTTAGTAAACTACACTGCCACCCTCTATAGATACAAATTGCCTCCATCATCATTATCAATCAGCACAGAGAATAAGAGGCACTCACCGTCAGGGAAATTCAAATCGCAGCCACAGAGAACTACCACTTCACACCCATTAGCATGGCTAGAATTTAAAAGACAGACAATCGGCCAGGCACAGTGGCTCATGCCTGTAATCCCAGCACTTTGAGAGGCTGAGGTAGGCAGATCACTTGAAGTCAGGAGTTCGAGGCCAGTCTGGCCAACATGATGAAACCCTGTCTCTACTAAATATACAAAAATTAGCCAGGAGTGGTGACGTATGCCTGTAATCCCAGCTACTCAGGAGGCTGAAGCAGGAGAATCACTCGAGCTGGGGAAGTGGAGGTTGCAGCAAGCCAAGATTGCGCCACTGCATTCCAGCCTAGGCAACAGAGCAAGACTTCATCTCGAAAAACAAAAACAAAAAACCACAAAAAGACAGACGATAACAAGCGTTGGTGACAATGTGGAGAAATTGGACCCCTCATGCTCTGCTGATGGGGATGTAAAAACCTGCAGCTGCTGTGACATTCAGTCCACAGTTCCGCTGAAGGTGAAACGTAGTTAACATACGACCCAGCAGTTCCACTCTTAGGTACGTACTCAAGAGAACGGAGAATATATATCCACATAAAACCTTGTACACAAATGTTTGTGCAGCATTATTCATGATTGCCAAAAAGGAGAAACAACCCAAATGTCCATCAAGTGTGGGGATCGCTCCCGTGTGAGGCCCCCCGAAAATGGGCCTCACAATACGGAGGGCTCGAGCCCAGACACAGTGTCTCCAGTTGAGGGAGTCGAGCTATCGGAAAGCAGGAACAGAGAAAGACTTAGGTTAAAGTTAAACTTGTGGGCAATCGCCAGATGGCCATGCAGTCATGAGATGCATTGTGTACGATAATTGAGTTTTCTACTAAGTCATGTTTTATGACTTTGCTGATTTTCTCTAGAAGATAAATGACTTACCCTTAGATGAGATAGTGTGACCACCTGTTCTGGTTAATTAAATGACTTGCCCCTAGATGAGATAGTGTGACTACCTGTTCCGGTTAATTGTGTATCTGACCTTTCCATTGTCCTGACCCTATGATGTTGATTTTTCTACTTTAAAACTTTCTGTACCCCTTTGTCTCACGTAGACACATACCTAAAAAAGATATATATACTGACCCTGAGCATGAATAAAGTTGTTGGTAAAGCATATGCTTTTCAACCCTCCAGACCCCATCTGTCTATCATTCTTTGTCTTCCGCGCACCCCCCTATCCAAGTTGGAACCCTCTTGCAGGTGGAGAGCTCCTGGCAGACGTGCTCCCGATAATCAAGGGATGAACGAGTGGATAAAAGGTGGTCTCTCCATGCAACGGAATATGACTCAGCCATAAAAAGGAATGACGTATACGCCGGGCACAATGGGTCATATCTGTAATCCTAACACTCTGGGAGGCCGAGGTAGGCAGACTTGAGTCCAGGAGTTTGAGATCAGCCTGGGCAACATAGTGAGACCCCCGTCTCGTAAAAAAAATTGAATGAAGTATCAACACATGCTACAAGACGAGTGAGCATTGAAAACATGCTAAGTGAAAACAGCCAGCTACAAAGGACCACATATTGTGTGATTCCATTTATGGAAAATGTCCAGAATAGGCGAATCCATAGAGGCAGAAAGTGAATTCATGGGTGGGAAGGAGGAGGAACAGTGCTGGAAATGGTGGCGAAGGAGTGAGAAATTTTTGAGTGGATGAAAATATTCTAAAATTAATTGTGGGGATGGTTGCACAACTCTGAATAATTCAAAAAACCATTAAATTGTATCCTTTAAATGGGTGGATTGTATGGTGTGTAAATTACATCTCGGTAAGTTTCTTTTAGAAAAAATATAAACCAATAAGCAGTGTCTTCCTGACATTGGTGACCTAAAGTTATAATACATTTTCAAGCCTGGTCCTATTCCTCCCAAGCACGGTGACTCAGATGAGAGCATGATCAACAGGCGTGCCCCGAGATCCTTGCCTCCTCTCCGGGAATCCAGCGTGTTGCCCTGAGCTTTCCCACCTTCCCCAGCCACGCCCTGCCCTGCTCGCCCGGGCCGGCCCGGAGTAGAGCAGAAAGGAATCCCACTCGCCGGCCGCGGCTTCTCTCTGCTGCAGCCCGGCCGCGGCGCCGTTTCATCCTGCAGCTACTTCCGCCCTCGCGCCCAGCTTGCTGTGAGAGAGCGTCTCAGATTCCAAAACCATGTGAGATTCAGAATGCGCACCTGAAGCTGCCCCCTGGGGCTTACTGTGCTGTTAATCACTGCAGAGGTCTGGGGTCCTCCCCGCATCCCACTTACCTAACGTAGGAAAAGACGATCACGTGGAAGAACCACTTAAGGGTGCCATAATTCATGCTCTGGATCCGGGTGACTTTGTTGGTCTCATACTGGAAAACATCACCGCAGCTGCAGCAGGCCGGCATGGTGACAGGCTCCCTCCCTGCGCGGGGCTGGACCAGGGCTCAGCTATCCCAGATGGGGCCACAGCAAGCCCCCTCCCAGTAACTGCAAAATGAAACGTACTGATTTTTAGTAGGAGCCTTTAACTTTGAGCTCCTCCAATGACTGCAGAGTAAGGGCGGGCCCTGGCAGTTGCCCCAGATGTGGCTGCAATAAACAAGAAGGACCAAATCTTACGGGGCCAGGCTGGCAGATGACCTCGCCCCAGCTGGCCTCCCCCAGATGCCTACACAAAGACAGTGTTCAGAGGATGGGCATTTTTAGAATTCTCCCTTTCTCCCCTTTCCTTTTGCTTTTTTGGGCTCATTTCTGTTGGGAGAAAGGGGCAGCCCTGCAAATGTCCCAAGACCTGGGGCTTTCACTGTGCCTGAGAAAAGGGCTGAGATCTTTCCATTGCCTCAAGCCCCACTCAGATTGATTCATTCATTTCTACAGCCCTTTATTCAGCCCCTGATGTATAGGAGCTCTGGGTAAAGGAAGGTCTCCCTCTCTTCTTCCACCGCCCGGTCTGGTCTGCAGTTGGCGGGGGAAATTAGATTTGCAAGGGTGAGGGTGATGGGGGTGGAGGGGCTTAATTTGTCTGCCGGCTTTTTCGTGCCTGACCCTCTGAGTTACTCTCCACCCTGCCCTATGCCGTGGAAGCTCAACCCATGACCTAGACCAGTCAGCCCAAGACGACCAAGAACACAGTGGCAGTCCAACAGAGTTAGGTTTCTTGACCTATTCAGTGAGGGACACCACCCACCAGAAGAGCCACAGCATATCACCAAAGGAATACAGCAATGTATTAAAGGATTCCCAGGAAAGTGGAATTTAGATAAAATCTAAATGAAGTCCTGTTTTGAAAGACTCCAAGCAAAGCAGGTTTGTACAAAGCAGTCATCTTCAAATCTGGATTGCAAAAGGGTCCCAGGGCCCTGTTTCCTTGAAAGCAACATCACTAAGATATATGTCAAATGTGTCCAGAAACGCTTTATCTGCAGCTCTGCTCCTGAGTTGTAAGCTGAGGCTGCTTCTCTTTGTCAAGACAACTTAGGTCCTCCAGGCAAAATTGGAATACTTCAGTCTTAGTCATGTAATCTCAAACAGCAAAGTTTCTGCAGGTCTGTGATTTTAAAGGACAATGTTTCAGCAGTCGCTTAAAGATGCAGGGTTGTATTATTACTTTATAGCTACAGAGAAATAGTGTTCCCTGTTATTTTTGCAGCTGGCATGGTCCATTTCTGTTACTCTAGCCTGCTATGTGGCTGGGTAGATTTTTACTTTTTCAGTCTGAGTGAATTGTGCTTTCCTACCCATCCAAAAGCATCAGGGTTCCCCCTTACCCTCTGGCTTCCAGTTCAGGAAACTGGAGAGCAGTGAGGATGGACAGGACTCCCTGGCCCCGCCCTTCTCAGTTGCATATAGGCGGGGCTTCTGGCCACCACTCCCTCCTTTAGTCCTGGGAGTGGTAAGGGCTCTCCACTCTTGCCAGCCCCAGGCAGCTCACTATCCCTTATTGCTTTTTTCTTAACTCTGCCTACAGCTTTGTAAATGCCCCCATCATTAGTTACCCACTTGAGGATGCCATTGCTTTCCTGCTGGGAATCTGAGTGATACGGTCATCTCCATCTGTAAAAAGAGGAGATTCACAGGTAAAGCCTGATGCTTAGAACATAGGCTCTAGGGGACTAATGGCCCGGCTTCCAATCCTGGCTCCACATCCTCCCAGCTCTGTGACCTTGCACAGCTCTGTTTATGCTATTCCCTCATTCATTCACTCATTCCCAAGAGCACCATAAACAGGCAGACATGTCAAGTGTCCATCCACTGATGGATGGATACACAAAAGGGAGTCTGTCCATACGGGGGAACATTATTCAGCCGTAAAAAGGAATGAAGCCCTGACCCATGCTCCAACATAGATGAACCTTGAAAACATTACGCTAAGTGAAAGAAGCCAGACACAAAAGGATATCTTTTATGACTCTATTTATAGGAAATGTCCAGAATAGGCAAATCACTTCAGTGTTGCTCTTGCTACCACTAAAAGACAGCTATTTTCTTGTCTTTCTTTCTTTCTTTCTTTTCTTCTTTTTTTTTAGATGGAATTTCCCTTTGTCACCCACCCTGGAGTGCTGTGGCACGATTTTGGGTCACTGCAACCTCTGCCTCCTGGGTTCAAGAGATTCTCATGCCTCAGCCTCCCAAGTGGCTGGGATTACAGGCGTGTGCCAGCCACACTCGGGTAATTTTTGTATTTTTAGTAGAGATGGGGTTTCACCATGTTGGCCAGGCTGGTCTTGAACTCCTGGTCACAAGCGATCCGCTCACCTTAGCCTACCAAAGTGTTGGGATTACAGGCATAAGCTACCACACCCAGACTGTTTTCTTGTCTTTCTGCTAAACTCTTGCACTGATCCCTCATGCTGTCCCCTCTCCACTGCTTCAGTCCTTATCCACTATTTCACCACTGCCACCTCCACCACTGCAAGGATTCTGTTCTCAATGAGGTTACCAAAGACTTCTCAGTTGCCAGACTTAGTGAATATATTCTACTCCTTATTTTACTTGATCTCTTGGATGCATTCAGTGTCACTGGCCACTTTCTGCTTCTCGGACCAGTTTTTTCCCTTGGTTTCCATTGCTCTCCTGGGTCCTATGTTCTCCTGGTTTCTCATTTATACTTCTATGACTCTTTATCTTATCTTTCTTTTTTTAAAAATTAATTTAATTGATTTATTTTTAGAGACTGGGTCTTGCTCTGTCATCTAGTCTGGAGTGCAGTGGTGTGATCATAGCTCACTGCAGCCTCAAACTTGTGGGCTCTAGTGATCCTCCTGCCACAGCCTCCTGAGTAGCTGGGACCACAGGCACATGCCACCAAGCTTGGCTAATTTAAAAAAAAAAAAAAATTGTAGAGATAGTGTCTTGATATGCTGCCCAGGGTGGTACTGAACTCCAGGCTTCAAGTGATCCTCCTGCCTCAGCCTTCCAAATTACTGGGGTTATAGGCATGAGCATCCAACCTTTGTCTTCTCTTTCTCTGGCTCTCCTCTCCCTGTAAGTATCAGTTCCAGCAAATTGTCTCTCAGCACTTTTTATGTTTCTATCAGGATAGGACAGATTATGCTGCAATAACACAGCATTCTCAGAGTTTCATGGCTTATAACAGTGATGATTTAATTCTCACCCACACTACATGCGGGTCTGGGTCTCCCAGAAGTCTCTGCTGTCTGTAATCACTCAGAGATCGAGGCTAACAGAACAGCCACTGTCTTGAACTCTTTAATGAGAACTCTGGAGAGTCTCACAGCAGCAGTTTAATGTTCTGACCTCGTGATGGAAAGAATATATACGTATATATATATAAAAGCTTTGACCTGGAAATGCATTCACTTCTACTCATTACTCATATCACTCATTGGTCAAAAGTAATCACTTGGTTCTACCCAACCACTAGGGAGCAAGGAAGTACAATCCCCACGTACCTCCCCCACGTATCCAGAAACAGAAAAATTTAGTGAACGGCGCTAATGATTATTGGATCTTCTCCCTGGGAAATTTCATTCACACACATTGTTTTAAGAATAATCAGGCAGGGCATGGTGGCTCACACCTGTAATCCCAACACCTTGGGAGGCTGAGGCAGGCAGATCACCTGAGGTCAGGAGTTTGAGGCCAGCCTGGCCAACACGGTGAAACCCCATCTCTACTAAAAATACAAAAATTAGCTGGGCATGGTGGTGGGTGCCTATAATCCCAGCTGTTCGGGAGGCTGAGGCAGGAGAATCGCTTGAACCCAGGAGGCGGAGGTTGCAGTGAGCCAAGAACACGCCATTACACTCCAGCCTGGGCAACAGAGAGAGAGACTCTGCCTCAGAAAAAAAAAAAAAAAAAAAAAAGAAAGAAAAAAAATGCTAAAAGAAAAGCAGGTGAAAGGAAGGGGCATATATGTATATTACATGTTTAATGATGCATGGAATATAGCAGGGAACAGGATCTACCATATAATTTGCAAGGCCAAGGGCAAAATGAAATGTGGGGTCCCTTTTTCAAAAATTAGGAATTTGAAAATGGTGACAGCAAAGCATTGAATGAATTCAGTTTCCTTCTAAGTGTGGATCTCTATATGACTGCACAGGTCCCATGCCCATGAAGATGGCTCATCTGGAAGATACACAAGGTGGTCTCTGGGAAGGGAGCTGGGGGAATTAGTTAGTATTTGACAAGAGATTTATTTATCACCATTCTTGTGTCTGAATTTTTTTCTACCATATGTGTTCATTACTTTTTAAATCACTAAATGCTAAATCTGTATCTCCAGACCACATCTGAGTTCTGAGCTCCACCCTTGTGTAGTCTATCAATCTATATATTCCACAGACACTTCCAATCACATCTTCAAAATGAAACACCTTCCCACAAAATAATAGTGCAAGGAAGGACCAATGAGGGGAGAGAGTGCAGACAGCAGGCATGGACTACATTTTTTTTTTTTTTGAGACGGAGTTTCGTTCTGTCACCCAGGCTGGAGTGCAGTGGCACGATCTTGGCTCACTAAAACCTCCGCCCTTCCGGCATTCAAGCGATTCTCCCATCTCAGTCTCCTGAGTAGCTGCGATTACAGGCACGCACCACCATGCCTGGCTACTTTTTTTATTTTTTAGTAGAGACGGGGTTTCACCGTGTTGGCCAGGCTGGTCTTGAACTCCTGACCTCAAGTGATCCACTTGCCTCGGCCTCCCAAAGTGCTGGGATTATAGGCGTGAGCTACCACGCCTGGCCATGGACTGATTTTCCTATAGGAGAGAGGTAAGAATGGTTTTTAATGGAGTCAAGGAAAAATGTGTGTGTGTGTGTGTGTGTGTGTGTGTGTGTGTGTGTGTGTGTGTTGCAAGGATATAGAGAAGATGGAAGCATTTGAGCCACTCAGAGATTACGATGTACTAAGTGGGATGCTGAGAATGGTGGTCTGTTTCTTTATGGAGTAGGAAGCCAGGTGTGAAGGAATGGAGATTGGGGATTGCATGTGCGTGTGTTTACAATTTACAGAAAATCAAGTGACATTCTTTAGCAGAAAAGGGAGGTGTTTTTGAGGAAACACTTATCTCACAGACCTCAAGTGCAGGAAACGTGGCCCAACCTCATGAGATGAGAACCTATTAATAGAATCAGAAACTAAACTGTCTCCTACTGAGGTTGCTCTTTCAGTTTGTCTGAAGCTGCATGGTCTGAAGCCAGCCTCTATTTCTTTGTGCGCACATTGCAAGTCTCCTAAACACTGGTTTCCTCTGTTTCTCCCAGGACACGTGGTCCAGCAAGGCTCTTGAAGTGAAGTGTCCACAGCTCAAATGCAAGCCCAGATGCCCTGCCCATTTCCGGAGTAAAGGGGAATGAATCTGATTGGCCTAGTTCTTTATCTGTGGCCCAATCAGCTATGGCTGTGGGCGGGGCCATAAACAAACATGGCATCAAGGGCCAAGGGGAGGAGGGAAGGAGGAGGAAAAGGAAGGTGGGGAGGGTGGGAGAGAGAGACTGTGGCTCTCAGAGAACAGAGGCTCCAAGCCTGAGGGACTGCTGGTTAAATACCCCAATTTTCCCCTCAGGTGGGACAACTCTGAGGCACGTCTAGGCAGGCTCCAGAGGGCCCTAGGGGGACTGAGCCCAGACGCCCACATCCGTGAACTGCTCTTTAATTAATTATTAAATTTTATTTATTTATTTGAGAAGGAGTCTTGCTCTGTCACCAAGGCTGGAGTGCAGTGGTGCAATCTTGGCTTACTGCAACCTCTGCCTCCCGGGTTCAAGCAATTGATTCTCCTGCCTCAGCCTCCCGAGTAGCTGGGACTACAGGCGTCTGCCAACACTTCCGGCTAATTTTTGTATTTTTGGTAGAGATGGGTTTCACTATGTTGCCCAGGCTGGTCTAGAACTCCTGACCTCGGGTGAGCCGCCCGTCTCAGCCTCCCAAAGTGCTGGGATTACAGGCGTGAGCCATCGCGCCCGGCCTCCTGAGCTGCTCTTTAATGCTTCCTGTGTTGTCTGCCTTCTCTTCCCTGTCTCCCTTCCCCACTCCTCTTCCTGGGTCACCTCCCAAACAAGCTACTTGCACCTGAATGTCGTCCAGCCTTATGTGCTGGTGTTAAGGAATCTATCTGGAATTTGCTCTTAGAGCAATAAGTGGGTTTATAAACAGTGTGTGACATAATCTCATGTGCAGCTCAGTCAGAGCACCGTGGAAAATGGGCGGAAAGGGAAGAGTGGACCCACGGATCTGCCCAGGGAGAGAGTACAGTGACATGGAAGGGGACCGAAGACAGATCCCTGAAGGACACCAACACCGAGGAGACTAAACTGAGGCAGTAGGGAGGAGAGGAAAGCCAGGAGACAAGGAGTCCCCAGAGGCCACGGGATGGACACTTCACAAATAAGCCGGTGGTCAAGGAGACAGTAAGAGCGGTGGTAAACTGTGTAATTAAAGCAGCCCTAGTAAGGGAACTGACAGATACATTATTGGAAGAGAATGGAGTCAAGTAAGAAACACGAAGATAGGTGCAGGCTGAGTGCGGTGGCTCACACCTGTAGTCTCAGCACTTTGGGAGGCCAAGACAGGAGGGTTGCTTGAACTCAGAAGCTCGGGACCAGCCTGGGCAACATGGCAAAACCCTGTCTCCACAGAAAAATTTTAAAAAATTTGCCAGTCCTGGGAGTGCACACCTGTCGTTCCAGCTTCTCAGAATGCTGAAGCGGGAGGATTGCTTGACCCCAGAAGGTTGAGGCTGCAGTGAGCCAAGATCATGTCACTGTACTACAGCATGGGCCACAGACTGAGACTCTGCGTGCAATAATTAAAAAAAATAAAGTAGAAACTTTGTGTGTAATAAAAGCATTTAAATAGGGGAGAAAGAAATTCCTCCAAATAGGATCTTTAAACAAGTGGCTGCTCATTCAGAGGAGGTCAGATGAGACAGGAAAATGTACTCAAACATTACAGATTTGAGAAGGTGTGTAACTGTTTAAAATGTGATAGAACTGTCATGGGTAAACTGAGTCCTTTTCCTACTTTATATCAGTTGCAAAGAAAGAACACACAAATTGCAGGGGAAAAAAAGGCAAGCAGGATTTATTCTCTGGCCTGAGAAGGAGGAGTGGCCTCTTGCTCCAGAGACACCTCCTCCTCCTCCCCAAATTGTGAGTAGCCCGGAAGTTTTTTTTTTTGAGATGGAGTTTCACTCTTGTTGCCCAGGCTGGAGTGCGATGGCGAGATCTCGGCTCACTGCAACCTTTGCCTTCTGGGTTCAAGTGATTCTCCTGCCTCAGCCTCCTGAGTAGCTGGGATTACAGGTGACTGCCACCATGCTTGGCTAATTTTGGCATTTTTAGTAGAGATGGGGTTTCACCATGTTGGTCAGCCTGGTCTTGAACTCCCGACCTCAGGTGATCTGCCCACCTCGGCCTCCCAAAGTGTTGGGATTACAGGCATGAGCCATCGTACAATGGCCACTGGCCAAGTTGGGAAATTTTAAGGAGTTAGATATGGGGCGGGAAGGTTTGTATGTTTGTGCAAGGAAGAACTTTAGATGTGCAGGTAAAAATCATAAACATGTCTTTTCACAGGACGCATGTTTAGAAAATGGCAATTATCTATAAAAATTAGCCAGGTGTGGTGGCACCCGCCTGTAATCCCAGCTACTCAGGAGGCTGAGACAGGAGAATCCAGGAGGCAGAGGTTGCAGTGAGCGGAGGTTGAGCCACTGCACTCTAGCCTGGGGGACAGATCGAGACTCTGTCTCAAAAGAAAGACAAAAATTAAAAATAAAAAGAGAAAGAAAGAAAATGACAATTTTCTTTGTGGGTAGGGATTTTGGTATTATACTGATATGTTAACGGTCTAGAGATAACAAGGAGTCCCTGATTCTGGTTTGCTCTGGTTTCCAGTGGCCTTACTTTCCTCTGATAATTGGTGACAGGTTCTAAAGCTCCCAGGCCATCTGGAGTCCTCGTAAACTAGCATACCTATAGGTTAAGAGACTGAAGGAAACTGTTTAAGAAACGAAATAGAGCTTTTACAGCTATCTACTGCTTAAGAAAATAAGGAGCGTTCAGCTGGTTTGCGTTCTCAGCTATTTCTCCAGGACGGCCCCGGGAGGAGAGTCTCCAAAAGTGAGCAACATCAGCTACCCGAAATGGGACATGCAAGTTACCAATCCGCTTGTGTTGTGCACATTTTGCATGAAGGGCAGAAAAGGCAAAGAGGACGCCCTTTGAAGTTACTGAACTGATGATGACCCCTCACACTGTCCTCCACCTGGCTGGTGTTCCAGTCTTCCTCCCACAGACTGTGAACATGTCAGTACCGGTGGGCCTTCGCAGCCGTGATGCAAGGCTTTTCTTCTCGGCCAGGTGTACAGAGCCATGTACCAGCCATGGAACCGATGTTCACCGTGGACCACGTCACTGTGGTTTCTTTCCTGATAACTGCCACGATTGAAAAAGCATGTCAAAGCAATATTTTTTTTCCTCTATATTCCTCTAGGGCAATTTCTCAATGAATGTGCCTTTTGTTTGCAGATGGAGTCTTATTCTGTTACCTGGGCTGCAGTGCAGTGGTGTGATCTCCGCTCACTGCAACCTCCGCCTCCCAGGTTCAAGTGATTCTCTTGCCTCAGCCTCCCGAGTAGCTGGGGTTACAGGCATACATCACCACTCCTGGCTAATTTTTTTTTTTTTTTTTTTTCCTGAGACATAGTCTTGTTCTGTCTCCAGGTGCCAGGCTGGAGTGCAGTGGTGTGATCTCGGCTCACTGCAACCTCTGCCTCCCGGTTTCAAGCAATTCTCCTGCTTCAGCCTCCCGAGTAGCTGGGGCTATAGGCGCACACCACCATACCCAGCTAATTTTTGTATTTTTAAATAGAGACAGGCTTTCGCCGTGTTGGCCAGGATGGTCTCAATCTCTTGACCTCATGATCTGCCCGCCTCGGCCTCCCAAAGTAGAGTCAGCATCATGCCATGTTGTCCAGGCTGGTCTCGAACTCCTGACCTCAAGTGATCCGCCCACCTTAGCCTCGCAAAATGCTGGGGTTACAGGCATGAGCCACTGCACCTGGCCAAATGTGATTTTTTAACTCTCTCTTGCTTCCTTCTCATCACCTAATTCAGCATTCTTATAATAAGTTGGTCAAGAGTCTATTGCCTAGTGATGTCAAAGGGTTGGCAGAAACCCCAGTGCCTTGGTATCCAAAAATGTTTTTCTTTTAGTTATGCTAAACTGGTGCTGCCTAATAGGGCGGCCACTCACACCTGCTTCAATTTAAATTAATTAAAATGAAGTAAAATTTAAAATTCACTTTCTCACCTGTACAAGCCATAGTTTGATATTCACATGTAGCTAGTGGCTACCATATTGAACAGCAAAGATGTTCAGCCAGATATACAGCAAAGATAAGCAGCCCAGCATTACAGGAAGTTCAACGGGACCATGCTCCAACAGTTGCAGGTAAGCAAGGAATGTACGGATAGTCCCAATCAGATAGGTGGCATCTACTTCATGTGAAGCCTTGTGTGGCGGCTCATGCCTGTAGTCCCAGCTACCTGGGAAGCTGAGGTCAGAGGATCACTTGAAGCCAGGAGTTTGAGACCAGCCAGGGCAACAAAATGAAAATTAAAAAAAAAAAAAATTCTGTGTGAAATAGGAGGCAGAGTAGTCCCAGCTACTTGGGAGGCTAAGGTGGGAGGATCACTGGAGCCTGGGAGGTCAAGGCTACAGTGAGCCGTGACTGTACCACTGCGCCCCAGTCGGGACAACAGAGCAAGACCCTGTCTCCAAAAAAAAGAAAGAAAAGAGAAAGAAATAGGAGGCAGAGTTGCCTGACAGTGAGAGGGAAGGCAGGCAGGTGGGAGGTGGGATGAGTGGAGAAGATTCAAAATCGTTGCTATGGTGAACGGGAGGAGAGAGCCAACAGGGCAAGCAGGAATTCCGGGGTGGTGGTAAGAATTAGAGATCATGAATTTGTTACTGCCAACAGTCCAGGTGGCTGAGATTATGGTGGTAGGGGCCTGGGGCCTTCCCATCAACGGGAACTGCCTCCCACTTCCACACCCAGCAACCCACCAGGACCTGCCACTGGTTCACATAGTTTTAGGAGGTGTCATCATTGGCATCCACTATGTTTGTTACGGTGTCGACATGTGTGGGCAGTAACATGCCAGGCCCAAGATACAGGAGCACAAGGCTGATTCTATTGCTCTGCCCATAGGTCACCCTTCCATGGGGCTTGCAACCCCCGCTGAGCCACGGCACAGGGCAGGAAGTGTCTCTGTCCCCTAACAACTCAGCTGCTTAATGACTTGGTTCACTCAACTTAATCTGGGTATAACTACTGCACCTTCTTATGAATGCTGGATTTCTTTTAACCTCAAGATCTCCCGTTTCCCTCTACCCAAGCCTATGCTATCCTTGAGAGCTTTTAAAAATATTTATTTCCTGGTCACGACAGCTGGCCACTTCGCATAACAACCCAGTTCTTCTGCAGCCCTAAACAAAGGCTGCAGATGGATGAGGAAAGGTTCTCCTGATGGTGGTTGGTTGAGGGACGTCTGAGTTTCTGTAGGATGGAGAGCCTATTGTTTTCTCCTCCAGTCTAAACAGAACAGGTATAAAAACAGAATGGAAGGAAATTTACATTGATCCAGGACTGGGCTTTTGCTGCAAGTTGCAAATTATGTTATTTAGGGTGCTTTTGTCTGAAAGTAGCAGAATGCCTGACTCAAGCGGGCTTAAGTATGACATAAATTATTATTTCATGTACTGGGATGTCCTGGGGGAAGACAAGCTTCAGTCGGGGTTGATTTGGTGGCTTGACAACATCATCAAGGATCTGGGTTCTTTCTGTCTCTCTGCATTGCCAGCCTTGTTGTTGAGTTCCTCCTCAGTAGGAAAGATCAATTCTTGTGTCTCTTTCATGGGAAAATCTTTCCCACAGTCCTCTTCACCCCACTTCGCGCTACTCTCTGGTACTAGAAGTGAGTCGCACGCCTGTTCCTCTCCTGATAAGGGACAGGGAATGACCATGACCCACTTGTACCAACCACCTGGGTTGGAATGGATGTCAGCGAGTTGTTCACAACGTCCATGACTGGGTAGAGCGAAGATCATGGAATCTAGGCTGGAAGGGAAAGGAACTGGAGGAAGGAGGGTCCTGAGAGGAAGAAAGTGGAGGGGCCAAGGGATTCCACAGTTCAAAGAACTGCTAAGCTGGAACGATCAAAAGAACAGAAGGTACAAGTCTGTGATCAGAGAAATGTGAGACTTTAGAGGAAGATTCATTTCAGGAGAAACATGGTCCAAGGAGATGGTGGCTTAAGTGGAGTGGAGGTGAAGGTCGCTGGAATAAGAAGGCGCAGGAGCTGAGGGGGCCAGAAGTTTGGCCAGGTCCTGGGTCATTAAAGTCACTGATATGGCGGTAGGAACTGGGGTGAGAAGTACAAGCCAGTTACCAAAGCCCTCTGAGAATAGGGGTTGATTGATTGACTGATGAGCAGGCATCATCAATGAGAAGGCACAGGAGGTGGCACAGCCAGATGCCCGGAGCCTCAGCGCTTACACAGATAGAGGACTGCGGATCTGGTAATGGAGGTGTGGAGCACAGAGGACACCATGAGGGTGGGAGACGGACACCATCCCCTGGGAAGGGTTTCAAGGACTGTCAGGAAAAGCCAGGTCTTACTCAGGGCAGGAAGTAGAGGGAACTTTGTGTGCAGAGGTCAGGACCTTAAAAACGGAGAGCATGCCCCACTCTTCCTTTTCTCCATCTCACAGGCTGGAATGAGAATCTGTAGGTGAGCCACCTTTGACCCAGAGTTTGGGTCCTATCCCCACCTGCTAATTGGTAATAGAAGCATGGTTGAAACAATCCTTCCCACATGCCCATTAGTCCCCAGAGCTTGTCAGTATCAGGCGTGTAGCAGACACTCCTAGTTGCCCATTCAAAATCCATTCTAGGTGGGGCGTGGTGGCTCACACCTATAATCCCAGCACTTTGTGAGGCTGAGGCAGGAGGATCCCTTGGGCCCAGGAGTTCAAGACCAGCCTGAGCTACATAGCGAGACCCCCTTTCTCTACAAAAAATAGCCAGGTGTGGTGGGCACGTGCCCGTAGTCCCAGCTACTCTGAAAGCTGGGTGGTGGTTGCAGGGGATCATTTGAGCCCAGGAGGTTGAGGCTGCAGTGAGCTGTGATTGTCTGGAGTGCTGAGGGAGACGCTGTCTCAATAAATAAAATAAAGAATTCATTCCATTTTCCTCATTAACAGAATCCCCAATTTTGTTCACGTTTGAAACCCTTGAGAAAGATAACATCATCCTCAATTTAGGAGTCTCATGTTAGTCCCGTTCTATTTGTGGGTGACTGGTAGGAATGGATATGAAAACAAGTGTATGGCTATGAAACATGAGAAGAAATTTGTTGGGGGCTTCTAAAGAAAGATGTAGGGGCCAGGCATAGTGGCTCACACCTGTAATCTTAGCACTTTGGGAGGCTGAGACAAGATGATTGCTTGAGACCAACAGTTCAAGACCAGCCTGGGCAACGCAGTCAAACCTGTCTACAAAAATGTTAAAAATGAGCTAGGTGTGGTGGCGCACACTTGCAGTCCCGGCTACTTGGGAGTCTGAGGTGGGAAGATCACTTGAGCGCGGGAGTCAAGGTTGCATATCACTGCACTCCAGCCTAGGTGACACAGAGAGAGAGCTCATCAAGGAAGGAAGGAGGGAGGGTAGGAGGGAAGGGCAGAAGAAAAGAAGGAAAGTAGGAGAGAAGCCAGGAAGGAAGAAAGGAGGGAAGGAAAGAAGGAAGGACTCATTCCTGAGAAACAGACACAAGAAGAGATGGCCTTCTGAAATGACACGCTCTGGATGGCAGAGCAGAAAGATGGAAAGAACTAGGTTTGAACCCCTCAGTTAACTAACCCAGGAGCCACCCTGCCTTGGGACTTTCTCTCTCTCTCTCTCTCTCTTTTAATATTGTTTAAGTCATTTTAACTGGGGTTTAATTTACTAATAGCCAAGGAATTCTGTGACGATCAGAAGACAGACCACAGCATCCCTGCAGTATAGACCCAGGCAAACATCCAGCCACCCGGAGGCAGCTGCCTGGGTGCTGGGATCCGTCTCAGATCCAGCACGCAATGGGCCACCCACAGTGGTGTCTTTCCTATGGTGTCCTTGCCCTGGCATCTCCTGGTCATAGACAGATCCTGGAATAAGGGACTGGAATGTAGCTCAGGTGTCTGCTACCTTAGAGACCCAAAGCCTCAATTCTCTTCCATTTTCCCATTCCCCTTAAGGGTTCTGTCAGCTTTTCTTTCAGTCCTAACACAGAAGAGATGCTCTCATTCAAATAATGGATGGTTGATTGCCTCTAACTTCCCTTCCATTCCCTTCCCCTTTCCCTTCCCCTCCCCCTCCTCCCCTTCCCTTCTCTTCCCTCTCTCTCTCTTTCTCTCTCCCTCCATCCTTCCTTCCTGCCTTCGTCCCTCCCTCCCTCCTTCCCTCCCTCTTTTCTTCCTTCCTTCCTCCCTCCCTCCCTCCATCCCTCCCTCCCTCCCTTCTTTCCTTCCTTCCTTCCTTTTCTTTTTCTTTATCTCCCTCTCTGTTTCTTTCTTTCTTTTTTGAGACAGGATCTTGCTTTGTCACCCAGGTTAGAGTACAGTGGCACCATCATAGCTCACTGCAGCCTCAACCTCCAGGGCTCAAGCAATCCTCCTGCCTCAGCCTCCCAGTAGCTGGGGCTACAGGTGTGCACCACCACACTGGGCTGCTTTTTGTATTTTTTGGAGAGATGAGGTTTCATCATGTTGCTGGGCTCAAGAAATCTGTCCACCTCAGCTTCTCAAAGTGCTGGGATTATAGGCTTTTGCCACTGTGCCTGGCCCAGAATTTCATTTATTTTAAAGGCTGAATAATAGTCTGTTGTACAGAATTCCACATTTTGCTTATCTATTACTCCATTGATGAATGTTTAGATTGTTTCCACTTTTTTGGCTACTGTGGATAATGCTGGCATAAACATGGTTCTACAAATTCCCGTTCATGTTCCTGCTCTGAATCCCTTGCGGAGTCGGGGCGGGGAATATAGTCAGTAGGAGAATTGCTGGGTCATATGGTCATTCTGTATTTAAGTTGTTGAGGAAACAAATTTTGTTTTTTCTGTTTTCTTCTTTTAACACAGACAGCATTTCTTCAGTGCTTTTGTAATCTACCAGGACAGGCACACGTGCCTAACAGCATCTCCTTTTTAACCCAAAAGCTGAATATATCACCCTTGGAAGTGGAAATACCTTCCTTGTATTAGCGAGTCACCGCCTCTCTCGCTAAAGCAGAAATAAAAATTATTAATTTAATTCCAGCCAGGTGCAGTGGCTCATGTCTGTAATCCCAGCACTTGGGGAGGTCCAGGCAGGGGGATCACCTGAAGTCAGGGGTTCGAGACCAGCCTGGCCAACATGGTGAAATCCCATCTCTACTGAAAATACAAAAATTAACCGGGCGTGGTGGCGGGCACCTGTAGTCCCAGCTACTCAGGAGGCTGAGGCAGGAGGATCTCTTGAACTTGGGAAGCGGAGGTTGCAGGAAGCCGAGATCGCAGTACTGCACTCCAGCCTAGGCAATAAGTGAGACTCCGTCTTAAAAAATAGTAATAATAAATAAAAAATTTATTTCCAACAGCACATTTTGCTACAGAGGATAGAGAGGAGAGCAGAATAAGGTTACATGGAATAGTTAGACATTTAGGACATGAGACAAAAAACAGAAGCCGAGAGACTGAGGGAAGAGAGGAGCTGAGTGTGGGACTTCGGCCTGGAGACCCCCAGCCCCAAGACCCCCTAGAGCGGTCCTCAGTAGAGAGTTCCTCCCCAGTCCTGGACTCCAGGAAGCCTGACTCATTTACAATGTGTCTTCTTGTTTTCTGTGCAATCTCTTCTTCCATATATCTCTCTGAGCATCCGCATAAGAAGCCCTAAGTGTGTGACTGCCTATTCCTCACAATCAAACGAATGCCACTAAAACAGTCTCATTCCCTTGGCCCCCCACCAAACTGACAGCACCTCCGTGTCAATGACACTGACTCACTTGGGCCCATTCTGATGAGCCAGTGACATGGCACTCTTCAGAGTAGTCGTCTCAGTCCAGCTAAAGAGCTCCAAGCCAAATGGAGAAGACAATGGAATGGGTAGGAAGTGGGATTGTCACCAGGCTGGGGAATGGAGATGGTGACATGGGATAAGGCAGGTACAGCAAGCAGGACATGAGGCCCAGAGCCCAGGGGCAGGTCAGGAGGATGAGCTCAGGATCTCTGGCGGCCACAGGAAGAAGGGGTAGGAAGAGCACCTTGGCTCTGCCCACCTGCAGGAAGAGGAGAGGGGATGGTGACAGAGTCATGATGGAAGATCTGTGTACTTCTCCCTGCCCATGGCATAGCTCTTACCAAAACTCCTTCTTTTCACTGGACTTCGTGTCCAGTCAAACCAAATTTCCCTTGGCTCTCATTCTCTCTCTCTGGCTTTTTTTCGTACCCACCCGCATTTCTCTGCCTGGAACAATCTCCCACTTAGCATCTGCCTGCCTGGTTCTCTGCCTTCCTTTACAGCTCCACCTACCACTTAGCTTCTCTGATTAACTGCAAGTTGAATAATTATACCTCTTTCCCCAAAACACATCTCTGAAATCCCACATGCCCCTGGGGTTGTGATCCATGAAGAAAGATCTCTGATTACCCAATTTTCATTAAGGGAATTCAATGAGATGACTAATTGCTAGCACCATGCCTCGTATCTAATAACGTTCAGTGAACTGCAGCTATTAATTAATAATCATGTATCACTACTACTAATCAAATAATAATAGGATATAAGCTCTTAGAAGACAAGGACAGTGGCTACTGTATGCCAAGTTTCAATAATCCAATATTCAAATATTTAATTGTAGCAGAGATTGACAGGTTTCTCTGCCGTGCCCAATTTCTCCCTCTAGCTCAACTTGAAATCGCAGACCTTCATATCCATAGTTGTGGCTTATTGGACCAGGGTGAACATCTGCCCAGGAGAGCCAGTGGCCAATTGGACCACTCTATTGAGAATATGAGCCATGTGCAGTGGCTCATGCCTATAGTCCCAGCAATTTGGGAGGGCAAGGCAGGAGGATGGCTTGAGGCCAGGAGTTCAAGACCAGCCTGGGCAACATAGCGAGACTTTGTCTGTACAAAAAAAAAAAAAATTTTTTTTTTTTAATTAGCCAGGCAGGGTGGTGTGTGCTTGTAGCCCAGCAGTATACTTAGGAGGCTGAGGTGGGAGAATCGTTTGAGCCAGGATTTTATTTGTACAGATGAGGTTTCACTATGTTGCCCAGGCTGGTCTCAAACTCCTGGGCTCAAGCAGTCCTCCCACCTCAGCCTCCCAGAGTGGTAGGATTACAAACGTGAGCCACCATGCCCAGCCCCAGCTCTGCCATCTCTATGGTGTTACTCTCATCGGCATGATCCAAAATGGTTCCCACTGGAACTGAATTCTAAAAAGCTGGAAGCACTTTGGGGGACTGAGGCAGGCAGATCACCTGAGGTCAGGGGTTCAAGACCAGCCCGGCCAACATGGTAAAATCCCATCTTTACTAAAAATACAAAAAATTAACTGGGCGTGGTGGCACATGCCTGTAATCCCAGCTACTCGGGAAGCTGAAGCAGGAGAATCTCTTGAACCTGAGAGATGGAAGTTGCAGTGAGCCAAGATCGCACCGCTACACTATAGCCTGGGCCACAGAGCCAGTCTCAAAAAATAAATAAGTAAATAAATAAAATAAAAAGCCTGGAAGAAGGAGGAAAGGAGAAAGAGAGTGCATGTTCCTCCCTTGAAGGATGTGATCTGTCACTGCCACTTGCAGGTCATTGTCCAGAGCGTGGTCACACGGTCACACCTGCCTGCAGCAGAAGGTGAGAAATGCAGTCCTTCGTCGGCTGACCATGTTCCCCACTGAAAATCGGGAATCCAGACAGTGAGGACAACCAAGAATTCCCACCACCAATACCCATGAAACAGTCCTCTGACCTGGGGCTGAATGAGTAGCCTGTCCCACACATGGAAGGAGGTCTTTGGGTTCCCAGGGGAGCTGGGCAGCTATGAGGCATGTAACATAGCCCAGACAGGAAAAAGCTCCCAAAAGATAATTTATTTGTCCAGGAATGTACAGGCAACAAATGACCATTCTATGTTTTTCCATGGGGTAGAGGCCCGGCCAACCTTATGTGGTGGTCTTTGTCATGACATTGACAAAGGCTGGTGGGGGCTGGGGGAGGGTCTGGCTGAGGGTCCAGGGACTCAGGCATGAACTGTTGCTCTGATCAGCTGCTAGGCTGTGTCCTGTGGGGATGTGCTGGGTCCCTAGATGACCCAGAGGTCACTGATTTCACAAGATCTGCAAACAATCAAATATTCAAATATTTAACTATAACAGAGACTGACAGATTTTTCTGCCATGCCCAACTTCCTCATCTAGTTCAATCTGAAATCAACAGACCTTCATATCCATAGCTGTGGCTTGCGTATTGGACAATTCCCTGATCCACCAGCTGAAAGAGAGTCATGCTGTCCCCTGAGGCTCTGTCATACCTGGAGTAGACACCTCTTGGCAGGACCATGCTTCCTATGTTCTCAGTTGATACGGCTCAGGTCGAGATGTCCCCTTCCACAAGTCCCAGGGGTGGCTCCAGGACCCAGCCCTAGACAATCACAGCACCATCTTCCCCTGGCTACTGTGCTTTGTTCAAGAGGGGGCACATGATTCAGGTGGGTCTAATATAAGTCTTGGAATTTTGGCTACAATCATTGAAAAAGTGGTGCTCTTTGAGTTGGAATTGCTAAGCTGGAAGGATATAGGCCTAAAGCTCTTGGTGGCCATCATGCTAGCAGGGAATGAAGTTGACTCAGAGAAAACTAGAGGGAAAAGAGGGATTTCTGATGATGTCATTTGGACACCCTGATCAAGCCATACCTGAAACCTCGACTAGATATAGGAGCCAATAATCTCCCTTTATTGCTTTAGCCAATTGGAGCAGGCACACCTATCACTTTTGACCAAGAGTCTTGGCTAATCTAGCATCTATGTGTCCCTTCATAATGTGGCTTCTCACTTTGTATCTGATGTTTCAATTAGTCCTGAGCACATTTCAGGCATCCTTCTTGGCTATAAGAATATATATATATATATTTTTTTTTTTGCAGTGAAGCCTCTCTCTGTTGCCCAGGCTGGAGTGCAGTAGTGTGATCTTGGCTCACTGCAATCTCTGCCTGCTGGGTGCAAGTGATTCTCCTGCTTCAGCCTCCCTAGTAGCTGGGACTACAGGTGTGTGCCACCATGCCTGGCTAATTTTTTTTTTTTTTAATGGACTATGGTAACCCAGGGATGAGGCATTGGAGACCAGAGGTGAGTAGTGGCAATGCTTTCCCTAGGGCTTAGAAAAGTCTCAATTTTCCATTAGGTTATAGTAATGCAGTTAGAGAAATGGTGCTAAAATTACTCTTCATAAGTTTTATGTAATACTGTGCAAAGGAAACCTTATTACAGGGATATATTCAGCAGTTAATGCTTGCATATTGTATTTGCATAATATAGTATGTCACATAGAAAGGTCTGCTTAAAGATTTATGCACATTTTCAGAAGTCTGGAATGTATGAGGCTTTGCAAGGTGTTTTTTCAGTTTCTGTATCTCTTCTAAGTTCTTTATTAGAGGCAGTTGCGTTATAAGGGGCTAGCACAGAATGAATGCTTATCTACTTGACCCATTTCTTTCTTTTTTTTTTAACATTCTTCTTTTCCTTTTTTTTTTGTGCCACTGCACTCCAGCCTCAAAAAAACAAAAACAAACAAACAAACAAAAACAAAAACAAAAAAAACTCCGTCTTTTTTTTTTTAGAAGAAGAAAGAGAGAAAGAAAGAGAAAGAATAAAAATAAAAAAAAAAAGAAAAAGAAAGAATGAAGGAGAGGAAGAAAGAGGAAGAGGAAGAGGGAGAGAGAACGGGGGTGTTGCTTTATTGCCCAGGCTAGAATGCAGTCTAAAAATGGGTATGCCTGTAATTGTGTTTAATAATAGAGACATGAAAATAAATAAATAAATAAAATGAGGGAAGAAAATAATTAACAAGCAGCCAACCAATATTTCATTTAAACCTGTAAATAGGTGTGATGAGGTACTGATAAGAGTGTATATTTTGTGTATTGAAAGTGGAGAGTTCTATAAATGTTAATTAAGTTTACTTGTTCCGGATCTGAGTTCAAGTCCTGGATATCGATGTTAACGTTCTGTCTCATTGATCTGTCTAATACTGATGTTGAAGTCTCCCACTATTATTGTGTGGGAGTCCAAGTCTCTTTATAAGTCATATATATCTGGGTATTCCTGTATTGGGTGTGTATATATTTAGGATCTTTAGCTCTTCTTGTTACATTGATCCTTTTATTATGTAGTATCTTTCTTTGCTTCTTTGATCTTTGTTGCTTTAAAGTCTATCTTATCAGCAAAAATTGCAACTCCTGCTTTCTTTTTATTTATTTATTTTTGCTCTCCATTTGGTTGGTAAATCTTTCTCCATCCCTTTGTTTTGAGTCTTTGTGTATCCTTGCATGTGAGATGGGTCTGGATGTAGCATACCAATGGGTCTTGGCTTTTTTTGCCTGTCGCTTGAGCCCAGGAGTTCAAGACCAGCTTAAGCAGTATAGGGAGACCCTGTCTCTACAAAAAAATACAAAAAAATTAGCCGGGCTTGGTGGTGTGTGCTTGTAGTCACAGCTACTTGAGAGACTGATGTGGGAGGATTGCTTCAGCCCGGGAGGTTGAGGCTGCAGTGAGCTGTGATTGTGCCGCTGCATTCCAGTCTGGGCCATAGAGCAAAACTCTGTATCAAAACCAACAACAAAAACAAAAATCCAGAGTATCCCCAGTGCCTAGGCTGAGAAACCCTGGTCTATAATGCATTGACGTCTCCAAAATCAAGGGCCACAGTGTAAGGTACAGCGTCTGGCACATAGCAGGTGCTTAATGAATGTTTGACAACCACATGCGTGAATGAATGAATCAGTCCCAGAATGAATAACTCATGAAATGAATGAATGAATGATTATATAGGTCATTTGTCATTTGGCTGAGTGCCTGGGACAGCGCTGCATCCGAGCAACTGTTCAGTAAATAGGTATTGACAGGTTCCTGTAAATGTCCCCCTCTGAAGCAGCTGGGGAGCGAGGTCCTGGCGTGGGAATACCCTGCCTCACAGCTGTGGTTCCAGGTTATGATAAATTGCTGTGGGAAGGCACAGAGCAGACAGCTTATCACACATGGTGATGGATTCATTGTCTTCTCTCGTGGCACCGTTTATCTCAAACTCTCAGCAGAGAAGGATTGCAAGGGGCTGAGCTGAGCAAAAGCCTGTGGATGCTGCTAGTCAGGAGAGGGGAAAATGAGCGCAGACTGAGGATCATCCTTAACAGGCTCCAAGGTCAAGAACATGCGGGCGGGGATGGCGACCGGACTATCTTCATCACCACACCCAATCTAATTCATTTATTCAACAAATATTTTTTGAGCACCAGAGACTCTTTGGGCATGTGTGAGTTAACACAACAGACAAAATCCCTACCCTCTTGGAATTTATATTTTAAAGAAGCAGGACACATAGGTCAGACATACCGTATGTGAGGCACGCTGTGCGCTAGCAGAAAAATCAGGCAGGGAGGGAAGGTAAGGCATGTTTGGGGTTGAGTTTTTCCACTGAGGTGAAATTCACGTAACATGAAATTAACCATTTAAAAGTGAACAATTGGCCGCGCGGTGGTTCAAGCCTGTAATCCCAGCACTTTGGGAGGCTGAGGAGGGAGGATAACTTGATCCCAGGAGTTGGAGATCAACCTGGGCAACATGACAAGACCCTGTCTCTATTTTTTTAAGTGAACAATTTAGTAGCATTTAGTTCATTCATAATGTTGTGTAACCACTGTCTCTGTCTAGTTCCAGAACGTTCTCGTTGTGCAGCGGCACAATCACGGCTCACATCATCCAAAAGGAAACTCCATTCCCATTAAGTGGCCCCTCTCCATCCCCCTCCAGCCCCTGGTAACCGCCGCTTTTCTTTCTCTGTATGGATTTGTCTGATTTGGGATATTTCACATAAATGGCATCATATACTATGTGGCCTTTTGTGACTAGCTCCTTTCACAAAAATCTCACCTTGCTCTCAAGGTTCATTTGTGTTGTAGCTTCTTTTTTTTTTTTTTGAGACAGAGTTTTGCTCTTGTTGCCCAGATTGGAGTGCAATGGTGTGATCCCAGCTCACCACAACTTCTGCCTTTCAGGTTCAAGAAATTCTCTTGCCTCAGCCTCCCAAGTACCTGGGATTACAGGCATGCACCACCACATCCAGCTGATTTTGTATTTTTAGTAGAGATGGGGTTTCTCCATGTTGGTCAGGCTGGTCTTGAACTCCCAAACTCAGGTGATCTGCCCACTCAGCCTCCCAAAGTGCTGGGATTACAGGGGTGAGACACTGTGCCCACCTCCCTCACTTACTGCATACTTCACCTCCTGGGTTCAAGCGATTCTTCTGCCTCAGCCTCCTGAGTAGCTGGGACTACAGCGCCCGCCACCACACCTGGCTAATTTTTATATTTGCAGTAGAGATGGGGTTTCACCATACTGGCCAGGCTGGTCTCGAACTCCTGACCTCGTGATCTGCCCACCTTGGCCTCCCAAAGTGCTGGGATTACAGGCTTGAGCCACCGCATCTGGCCCTCCTTCATTCTTTTTTCATGGCTAAATAAAATTGACCTGCTTGGACAGACCACATTTTGTGAACCCATTAGTCTGTTTAGGGACATTGGGGTTGTTTCCATCTTTGGCTATTGCGAATAGTGCTGCTTTGAACATCCAGGTTACAAGTATCTGAGGCTGGGCCCAGTGGCTCACACCAGTAGTCCTAGTACTTTGGGAGGCCAAGGCGGGTGGATCATTTGAGGTCAGGAGTTCGAGACCAGCCTGGCCAACATGATGAAACCCCATTTCTACTAGAAATAAAAAATAAAAAAGGTATCTGTTTGAGTCTCCATTTTCAATTCTTTGGGGTAAAAATCTAGAAGTGCTGGGTCATATGGTAATTCTATGTTTAACTTTTTGAGGGATGGCCAAACCGTTTTCAACAGCAGCAGCCCATTTTGCAATCCTATCAGTGATATACATAGGGTCCAATTTCTTCATCTCCTCACCAATACCTGTTATTTTCCATTTTAAAAATAGCAGTCGTCCAAGTGATAGGAAGTCGTGTGTCCTGTGGTTTTCATTTGTTTCCCTAGTGCAGACAATTACATGGTGAGCATCTTTCCATGTGCTCATTGGCCATGTGTATATATCTTCTTTTTTTTGTTTTGTTTTTGAGAGGGAGTTTCACTCTGTCACTCAGGCTGGAGTGCAGTGGCACAATCTTGGCTCACTGGAACCTCCGCCTCCCGGGTTCAAACAATTCTCCTGCCTCAGCCTCCCAAGTAGCTGGGATTACAGGCACCTGCCACCATGCCCAGCTAATTTTGTATTTTTAGTAGAGATGGGTTTCACTAAGTTGGCCAGACTGGTCTCGAACTCCTGATCTCAGGTGATCCACCCACCTCAGCCTCCCAAAGTGTTGGGATTACAGGCCCGAGTCACCGTGCCCAGCCTATGTCTTCTTAGATAAATGTCTATTCAAGTCCTTTGCTCACTTTTGACTTCAATTGTCTTTTTGTTATTGAGCTAAAAGCATGGGGTTAACTTATTTTTATTTTTTGTAGCAAGGTCTCACTCTCAGCCAGGCTGGAGTGCAGTGGTGCAATCACAGCTCACTGAAGCCTCAAACTCCTTGGCTCAAGTGTTCCTCCCACCTCGGCCTCTGGTGTAGCTGGGACCACAGGTGGGCACTACCACACCAGGTGAATTTTTGTATTTTCTACGGAGACCAGGTTTCACCATGTTGCCCAGGCTGGTCTCAAACTCCTGGGCTCAAGTGATCCTCCTGCCTCAGCCTCCCAAAGAGCTAGGATTACAGGTGTAACCCATAATGCCCAGCTTAAACTTTTAAATTGGGTGATCAGAAGGGACCTCCCTGAGATGATGGCTTTTAGGTGAAGACCTTGAGAAGGTGAGGGGCGAGCCAAGGGGATATCTGGGAAGAGCATTCCCGGCGGAGATGACAGCAAATGCAAAGGACCCGAGGCAAGTCACTTTCATTTGTCTGTGACTTGGTTTTGCTGTCTGCAAATGGGGGGAATAAGACCGTGAAGCATCGCAGCAAATGTTAGCGAATTATCAACACCTGGGCTCACCCACAGCTCTTGCTCTTAACAAGATATTTAACGCCTCAGAGCTTCAACTTGCTCACCTGTAAAATGGTATAATAATTGTTCCAACCTCACAGTGTTATCAGGAGAATTAAAAGAAATATGCTTTGCCAGGGCTTGGCAAATCAGAAATGTAGGGTTTGAACCCAGTCCTGAGGGTGATCACAGGTCACTGCAGCCTCCACCTCCCAGGCTCAGGTGATCCTCCCACCTCAGCCTCTCGAGTAGCTGGGACTACAGGCGCGTGCCACCATGCCTGGCTAATTTTTGTGTTTTTTGTAGAGATGGGTTTCGCCCTGTTGCCTAGGCTGGTCTCAAACTCTTAGGCTCAAGTGATCTGCCTGCCTTGGCCTCCCAAAGTTCTAGGATTACAGGTGTGAGCCACTGTGCCTGGCCCTTTCCCTCCTTCCTTCCCTCCCTCCCTCCTTCCTTCCTTTCTACCTTTCTCTCTCTCTTTCTTTCGACTTAGCGTCTCACTCTCTCCCCCAGGCTGGAGTGCAGTGGCAGAATCATGGCTCACTGCAGGCTTGAACTTCTGGGTTCAAGCGATCCTCCTGCCTCAGTCTCACAAGTGGGGATTACAGGCACCCACTGCACCTGGCTCAGCGCCCCCCCCCCCCCCGTTTCTATGGGAGAGTCTGAAGGGTTCCATGCTGGGGAGGCCTGTGGTGCATCCTGACTGCTACCCTGTACTTTCCCCTATTTATGTTTTTAAAAGCATTATTTACTTAGATTCTAACATCAAGCAGGGAGACTAGAGTCTGAATCCCAGCATTCACCGAATGACCTTGGGCAAATTTCTGAGCCCCTCTGAACTCATTTCTTCATCCGTGCCTCAATATTGGGGACAGGATTCAAGATCATATTGTGTCAGGCCGGGCATGGTGGCTCACGCCTATAATCCTAGCACTTTGGGAGGCCGAGGTAGGCAGATCACAAGGTCAAGAGTTCAAGACCAGCCTGGATAACATGGTAAAACCCTGTGTTTACTAAAATACAAAAATTAGCCAGGTATGGTGGCAGGCACCTAAAAATTCCAGCTACTCAGGAGGCTGAGACAGAAGAATCACTTGAACCCAGAAGGCAGAGGTTGCAGTGAGCCAAGATCATGCCACTGCACTCCAGCCTAGGCGACAGAGCAAGACTCCATCTTGGAAAAAAAAAAAAAAAATCCTTTTGTGTCCATAGGAGAATTAACAGAGATAATGTATGTGAATATCACCAGCACGTGACAGGTGCTCAAAAATATCTTCCCTCCACTGTGGCTTCATCGTGTGCCTGCCCAGCAAACACCATTCGGGGCAATTAAAAAGCACAAGATTACTTTAAATCTATCTTCTTCAACACAAGTTACCAAGGTGTTTTGCTTTGTCTTGTTTTTCGGTAGCAAATAGATTGTGGGCTTTGGGGTCTCAAATAAGTGCTCAGACCCCAGCTTCTGTGCTTTATTGGCTGTTGGACCTCTGGTGAGTGTCTTAACCTCTCTGAGCTTTAGTTTCCTGGCCTAACTTATCATTATCCAAGATAATTTCTGTAAAGCACCCAGCACCCAAGAGGACTTTGGGCCTTCAAGGGCCACAGGTGATTATCCTGGTATGAAGAAAAGCACAAGAAACCTGAGCAGTTTGGGTAGCACGGGGAGAACGGGAGAGAGAAATTCCAATCAGGCCATTTAGAAACGCCGTGCAGAGCCTGGTGAGAGTGAAACCACACTGACGAGTTTCCAGCCCTTATTTTCCTCCCTCTGGAAAGAACTAGAAATCAGGAATCTCAAATTCGAGCCATCACTTTGTCCAAAGCTAACTCTGTGCCCTTGAGCAAATCCCTTCGCCTCTCTGTGCCTCAGTTTCCCAGGAATCCATTTGTAAAGCCCTTTTCCTATCTGTAACCAGGGTGGTGCTGCTACCGACCAGCAGAGGGCAGTGATGCACCAACATTCTCTACGAATCTGTGTTTTGTCTGGCCTTGGACAGGAACATTGAAATCATTAATTCGTGGTCTGTGTCACTCTCTTTTTCAAAGAGCCTTATTTCATTGGCTTTTTAAAAAAAATCAGTGCATAGTCAGAACAAGGCCTTGCCACAGTGCAGAGATGAGGAAGCAGAGCCTCAGAAGCATAAGAAACTTAATTACTGGCAATTTTGGTCACACCACATCCCAAATTTAGACTCTCAGAATGGTATGAACCCATTGCTGTACGTCTGGGCAGCATAGCATCAATCATTCACTACCTGCTTTATGGTTCATGAAGCACTTTCTGATCCTCTATAGTACACAATTCTCATCTTATTCTCTTCCAGTTTATATATGAGCAAACTGTGGCTTCTAGAGGCTATATTATTTGGCTTAGCATTTTCCTTTTTTTTTTTTTAGGGTTTTTTTTTTTTTTTTTTTTTTTTTTGAGACAGGGTCTTGCTATGTTGCCCAGGCTGGTCTCCAACTCCTGGCTTCAAGTGATCCTCCCACCTCAGCCTCCTGAGTAGCTGGGATTACAGGTGTGAGCCACTGCACCCAGCACCAGCATATTCACAATCAGCCCTGTTTTAGAGGCAGGTTGGTGGACTCCCAGAAATATTAGCTTAAAAATGGCAGAGCCTGGCATTTCGCAGTTTTTATGGGATGAAATGGACTGCATTCTCATCCAAATGTTGCTCCTTGTTTTGGAAAATGAATTAAGCCCCTTTCCGTGTCTCAGCAGCTGCACCAGTTATTAGCAATCCCCTAGGGAACTGGAATAGCTTTAGATCAACAGTGGTTTTCAAAAGGGACAATCAAATGACACACCTGTCCCCAGCTCCAGATCCCCACAGCCACACCCCAGATCCAGTCACTGTTTTTGATAGTCTTTTGATGTTCTCGTTTTTTGCTTTTGTTTGCAGTTTTGGCTTTGGGTTTTCTTTTTGTTTTTGTTTTTGTTTTTTTTTTTTTTGAGATGAAGTCTCGCTCGGTTGCCTGGGCTGGAGTGCAATGGTGCCATCTCAGCTCACTGCAACCTCTTCCTCCTGGGTTCAAGCTATCCTCTTGCCTCAGCCCCCCAAGTAGTTGGGATCATAGGAGTGTGCCACCATGCCTAGATAATTTCTGTAATTTTAGTAGAGATGGGGTTTCATTATGTTGGCCAGGCTGGTCTCGAACTCCTGACCTCAGGTGATCCTCCTGCCTTGGTCTCTCAAAGTGCTAGAATTACAGGCGTGAACCACGGTCCCTGGCCTTACTTTTTTTTTTTTTAAGAGACAGGATCTCACTCTCTCACCCAGGCTGGGGTGCAGTGGCTTGATCATAGGCCGCTGTAAACTTGCACCCCTGGGCTCAGGCAATCCTCCCACCTTGGCCTCCCAGAGTGCTGGGATTATAGGTGTGAGCTACTGTTCCTGGCCATTTTTACCATTTTAAGTGTAAAATTTGGTAATAATAAGTACAGTTATATATATTCTTTTTCCCCCTTGTATCTTCCTTTCCCTCGTCCCTTTGCTGGCTTCTGGTAACCATCAGTCTACTCTCTATCTTCATGAGAGCTGTTTTTTTTTTTTTTTTTTTGGAGACGGGGTTTCGCTCTTGTTACCCAGGCTGGAGTGCAATGGCGCGATCTCGGCTCACCGCAACCTCCGCCTCCTGGGCTCAGGCAATTCTCCTGCCTCAGCCTCCTGAGTAGCTGGGATTACAGGCACGCGCCACCATGCCCAGCTAATTTTTTGTATTTTTAGCAGAGACGGGGTTTCACCATGTTGACCAGGATGGTCTCGATCTCTTGACCTCGTGATCCACCCGCCTCGGCCTCCCAAAGTGCTGGGATTACAGGCTTGAGCCACCGCACCCGGCCCGAGAGCTGTTTATTTAACTTCCACAGATGAGTAAGGACGTGATATTTGCCTTTCTGTGCTTGGCTTATTTCTCTTAACATAACGATCTCCAGGTCCATCTACGTTGCTGCAAATGACAAGACGTCATTCTTTTGTGTGGCTGAATACTATTGCTTAGTGTTTGCATACCACATCTTCTTATCCCGGGATAAAGCAAGCCTCCTGCCTCACCCACCTGAGTAGCTGGGACTACAGGCACATGCCACCATGCCCAGATAATTTTTTATTGTTTGTAGAAACAGAATTATATTATGTTGCCCAAGCTTGTCTTGAACTACTGGCCTCAAGTGATTCTCACACCGTGGCCTCCCACTGTGCTGGGGTTACAGGCATGAGCCACCAACACCCAACCATGTTGGCCATTTTAATGTCTGCTTTTGAGAAACATAATTTCAGATCATTTGCCCATTTTAAAATTGGATTATTCATTTTTTTTGCTATTGAGTTGTTTGAGCTCCATATATATTCTGGTTACCGATCCCTTGTGAGATGGTTTGCAAATAGTTTCTCCTAGCCTATGGATTGTCTTGAAATAGGAGGTGGAACTCGATGCCAGCGGCAGGGCTCAGACAGCAGACCAGATTGAGGACTAGCTAAAACAGGCAAGAGGCGAAAGCACCTCTCCGTAAGTCAGGGCCACCACTGTGCCTGTCAGTGTACCATTGCCATGGCAACACCTGGAAGTTACCGCCCCCTTCCATGGCGGCAATTTAACAACCTGGAAGTTAACACCCTTTTTCCAGAAATTTCTGCATTATTCATCCCTTAATTTGCATATAATTAAAAGTAGGTCTAAATAGGACTGCAGAACATCCCCTGAGCCGCTGCTGTGGGCACACTGCCTACGGGTGGCACCCGTAGGACCCTCTGTCGCTGCTGCACACTGCTGCTTCGATGACAGTTGCTGTCTAACGCCACGGGCTCAACCCTGAATTCTTTCCTGGGCAAAGCCAAGAACCCTCCCGGGCTAACTTTGGGGTTCACCTGCCCTGCATCGGCCTCCTCACTTCATAGTTTCTCTTAGTTCTTAGCTGATGTAATTTCAGTTGTCTGATTTTGCTTTGGTGGCCTGTGCTTGTGAGGTCCTACACAAACATTCCTTGCCTAGAGCCATGTCTGGGAACATTTTCCCAATGTTTCCTTCTAGCAGTTTCACAGTTTCAGGCCTTAGATTTAAGTCTTGCTGGGAGTGACGGTGCATGTCTGTAATCCCAGAACTTTGGGAGACCAAGGCGGAGGATTGCTTGAGTTCAGGAGTGCAAGACCAGCCTAGGCAACATGGCAAAACCCTATCACTACAAAAAATACAAACATTAGCCAGGAATGGTGGCGTGTGTCTGTACAGTCCCAGCTACTTGGGAGGCTGAGGCAGGAGGGGATGTCGAGGCTGCAATAAGCCCGGATAATGCCACTGCACTCCAGCCTGGGTGGCAGAGGGAGATCCTGCCTCAAACGAGTTTTAAGTCTTTATTCCATTTTGATTTGGTGGTTGTGTGTGGTGAGAGATAGGGGTCTAGTTTCAGTCTTCTGCGTATACTTATCCAGACTCCCCAGCACCATATTATTAAAAAGACTGACCTTTTCCCAGTGTATGTTCTTGACACCTTTGCCAAAGATGAGATATTGGGCGAGGTGGGTTGGTCGAGGTGGCTCGTGCTTGTAATCCCAGCACTTTGGCAGGCTGAGGTGGGTGGATTACCTGAGGCCAGGAGTTTGGGACCAGCCTGGCCAACATGGCGAAACCCAGTCTCTACTAAAAATAGAAAATTAGCTTGGCGTGTTGGTGTGCACCTGTAATCCCAGCTACTCAAGGGGCTGAGGCAGAATTGCTTGAACTCAGGAGGCAGAGGTTGCAGTGAGCTGAGATTGTGCCACTGCACTCCAGCCTGAGGGACATAGCAAGAAGATGCCGTCTCAAAAAAACAAAGCAAAACAAACAAACAAAAAACTTAGTTGTAAATTCAAATTCGTGAATTTATATCAGGATTCTCTATTCTGTACTGTTCATCTATGCGGTCTGTTTTTACGTCAGTGCCATGCTGTTTTGGTTACTATAGCTGGGTAGTATAGTTTGAAGTCAGATAGTGTGAAGCCTCCAGCTTTGTTCTTTTCACTCAGGATTGCTTTGGCTATTCGAGGTCTTCTGTGGTTCCATATAAATTGTATATATTTTTTCTTTTTCCGTGAAGAATATTATTGGTTTTGATAGGGATTACATTGAATCTGTAAATTGCTTTGGGTAGTATTATGATTTTAACAATAAAAGCCTTTCGATCCATGAACATGTGATATCTTTCCATTTTTTGTGTCTTCATTAATTTCTTTCGTTAGTGTCTTATAGTTTTCCTTGTAGAGTTCTTTCACTTCAGAGTGAAATTTATTCCTCTGCATTTTATTTTTATTTTGGTGCTATTATAAATGAACTTTCTTTCTTGACTTCCTTTTCAGAATGTTCTTTGTTGGTGTATAGAACTGGTACTAGCCTGGGCAACATGGTGAGACCCTGTCTTATCTCTACAAAACTTTAAAAAATATAGCCAGATATAATGGTGTGCACCTGTGGTCCCAGCTATTCGGGAGGCTGGAGATGATCGCCTGGGTCCAAGAGCTCAAGGCTGCAGTGAGCCATGTTCGTGCCACTGCGCTTCAGCCTGGGCAACACAGTGAGACTCTGTCTCAAATAAAATAGAAATGCCTCTGATTATTGTATGTTGATTTGTATTCTACAACTTTACTAAATTTGCTTATCAGTTCTAACAATTTTTTGGTAGAGTTTTTAGGTCTTTCCAGGTAGATGATGTGTCATCTGTGAACATGGCTTATTTGAATTTTTCCTTTCAAATCTGGATGCCCTTTATTTCTTGTTCTTGCCTAATTGCTCTGGCCAGGACTTCTAGTATTTTGTCAAATAATAGTGGTGAAAATGACCATCCTTTTCAACTTCCAGTCCTTAGAGGGAAAGGCCTTCCATTTTTCCTCATTCAGTACAGTGTTAGCTGTGAGTTTGTCATACATGGCCTTCATTTTTTTGAGATTTGTTATTTCTATATCCTCTTTGATGAGGGTTTCTAATATGCTAAACTGTGTCAAATCATTTTCCTGCATTTATTGACATAATTGTATGGTTTTTCTTTTTGCTTCTGTTAAGGTGATGTATCAGGTTTATTGATCTGCATGTGTTGAACCATCCTGGCATCTGGAATGAATCCCACTTGATCATGAAGCAGGATAGGTAGTCAAAGAAGTAACCATGTTCAGCCAGGAGCGGTGGCTCATGCCTGTAATCCAGCACTTTGGGAAACTAAGGTGGGAAGATCAGGAGGTCAGGAGTTCGAGACCAGCCTGGCCAATGTAGTGAAACCCCATCTCTACTAAAAATACAAAAGAAAATTAGCTGGGTGTGCTGGTGGGCACCCGTGATTCCAGCTACACAGGAGGCCGAGTCAGGAGAATCAATTGAACCCAGGAGGCAGAGACTGCAGTGAGCTGAGATTGTGCCGTTGCACTCCAGCCTGGGTGACAGTGCGAGACTTTGTCTCAAAAAAAACGGAAGTAATCATGTTCTCAGGATGTAGCAATTGTGGTGACAGTGCAGTCAATACCGTAAGCCTCAGTATTTGCATTGTAATTGAGCTCATTCAAGCAAAGCTATCTTCAGTAGGGACTTTCCCCTTTAGAGAGCATGCACAGTTTGATTTTACCTGTCCTCAAACTGACCCTTTGCTCATTATAATAGTAAAATAAATATATACATACATAAGTAAATAAATAAATAATAAATAAATAAAAAACCCATCCCTGGGTGGAGATTTAAGATACGAGACATGCAGTGTATGAAAACGACGTTCAGCTGCTGTGCATGGGCACGCAGAGGACCACCCGGAACATGCCTATAGCCACACCTCTTCCGACCTTTATGAATAATCATGTAAGACTCCCATAAAGGGAGACTCCCTAGTGTGTTTTTGCTGTTTCACCCTTATAAGCAACAAAATTCTCTCTTCCAGGGTGTACTATCTGTTTTGCACTGAACTTTCAAAATATTTTTTCTTTTTTTTGAGATGGAGTTTCGCTCTTGTTACCCAGAACTGGAGTGCAATGGTGCAAGCTCGGCTCACTGCAACCTCCGCCTCCCGGGTTCAAGCGATTCTCCTGCCTCAGCCTCCCGAGTAGCTGGGATTACAGGCATGCACCACCACGCCTGACTAATTTTGTGTTTTTAGTAGAGATGGGGTTTCTCCATGTTGGTCAGGCTGGTCTCAAACTCCCAACCTCAGATGATCCACCCACCTCGGCCTCCCAAAGTGCTGGGATTACAGGCATGAGTCATCGTGCCTGACCCAAAATATTCTTTTTCTTTTGCAATAAATTGCCCTATACCTCATCTCCTTTGCTGTTCAGTTTACATTCTTTTAAACTAAGAAGACAAGAACTGACATCTTAACGTCAGTCATCAACAATCATGGTGAATGGTCCTTTCGACGTGCTGTTAGATTCAATTTCTCCTCTTCAGTCTTTTGGAAGAGTTTGAGTAGATTAATATTGGTTCTTCTTTAAATGTGTAGTAGAGTTCAGCAGGAAGCAAACAGCGTGTGCCTTCAGCTCGTGGAACAGAGGGTCCTGTCTCAGTGCACGCACCGCGCTTGGCATGGAGCTGGCCTCACACTGCACTGGCAGCATTAATTATTCCATTCTTTGGACTTTGCTCTCTTATATTTGCCTTTTGTAGAAGACTGAGAAGTAAAAAAGAAATAACACTGGACTCACCTCCGTGAGCTAATTTCAAAAACTTTCTGCTCACAAAGTAAAAACCCTTTTGTATTTAGAACAAGGAGATTCAACCTAATCAGAAGTCTTTCCTAAAATCACCCTCACTAGACCATAACAACTTCCCTTTTTTTTTTCTTTTCTTTCTTTCTTTCTTTTTTTTTTTAAATGGGGTTTCACCATGATGGCCAGGCTGGTCTTGAAATCCTGACCTCAGGTGATCCACCCACCTCAGCCTCCCAACGTGCTAGAATTACAGGAGTGAGCCACCATGCCTGGCATAACAACTTCATTTTATTTTTTGAGATGGACTCTTGCTCTGTCTCCCAGGCTGAAGTGCGGTGACGCCATCTCAGCTCACTGCAACTTCCACCTCCCAGGCTCAAGTGATTCTCCTGCCTCAGCCTCCCAAGTAGCTGGGATTACAGACGCCCACCACCACGCCCAGCTAATTTTTGTATTTTTACCAGAGATGGGGTTTCACCATGTTGGTCAGGGTGGTATCGAACTCCTGACCTCAGGTGATCCACCCATCTTGGCTTCCCAAAGTACTTGGATTACAGGCATAAGCCACGCCGTGCCTGGCCCACAACAACTTCTTCGAAAAGGATTTTTCTCCATGATTTTGAAGATCCATGTTTAGAAGTTGGTAAATAAATCCAAAACCTCTTCCCAGACAATGTCCTGTGTTTTTTTCCCTTTGTTAGTCGCTGTTTCAAAAGTAAAAAAAAATTTATAATCTATTTTTCTTATATCACAACTTACATGAGATGCACTTCTTTTTAAAAAGTTTTCAAAAGTGTTTCATTGTGGTTTTAGATGATTCACAGGTGATCACTTTGAAGAGTGAGAATAGCACATGTTGGGTGGGCTGGGGAAGGGATTTGATTATATATTTAAGTGATTGAATTCAGTTCTCTCTCATTTGCTGGGCAATAGTTCTCTGGTTTTTGCAGGTTATTCTCATCATTTCAAATTAAAGCAAAGACACATGATCGGTTCTCAAGTCCTGTGTTCTCATTAAGAAAAATAGAAAAACGCTGGGCTCGGTGGCGCACGTCTGTAATCCCAGCACTTTGGGAGGCCGAGGTGGATGGATCACAAAGTCAGGAGTTCGAGACCATCCTGGCCAACATGGTGAAACCCCGTCTCTACAAAAAATTAGCTGGGCATGGTGGTGGGCACCTGTAATTCCAGCTACTTGGGAGGCTGAGGTAGGGGAATCGCTTGAACCGGAGAGGCAGAGGATTCAGTGAGCTGAGACTGTGCCATTGCACTCCAGACTGGTGACAGAGCAAGACTCCATCTCAAAAACAAACAACGAAAAGAGCAGGACGTGGTGGCTCACGCCAGTAATCCCAGCACTTTGGGAGGCTGAGGCGGGCGGATCACGAGGTCAAGAGATCGAGACCATCCTGGCCAACATGGTGAAACCATGTCTCTACTAAAAATACAAAAATTAGCTAGGCGTTGGGGCGCACGCCTGTAGTCCCAGCTACTTGGGGGGCTGAGGCAGGAGAATTGCTTGAACCCAGGAGGTGGAAGTTGCAGTGAGCCGAGATTGGGCCACTGCACTCCAGCCTGGCGCCTGGCCATGGAGCAAGACTGTCTAAAAACAAACAAACAAACAAACAGAAAAACATGCAACTCTAATTGAACATGGTGAAAAATATTTTGCTATCGGTCCTTTCATAGTGCCTTTGTCCAGATGTTTGGACTGAGGCCCCTGAGGGCATGGAGAGCCAGCCTGAAGGACAGCGTAGGGTGTGCCTACAGGGAAGGTCCTAGCTCACCAGAGACAGAAGAGGCAGACCCCCTTCTTCCAGGCCCTAGTCTTCCACATCCTACCTCAGCAGGCATTTGTCAGGCCCTTCATTTTACTGATTTAATAATGTGTTTAAATAATTTATTTCATGTCTCTGCACCTTCACTCAATTTCTTTTCAAAGAAACAGAAAAAAACAAAAATAAAATGTCACAGTTCTGTGCTGGGGATGGTGGCTCACACCTGTAATCCCAGCACTTTGGAAAGCTGAGGAGGGTGGATCATTCGAGGTCAGGAGCTTGAGACCAGCCTGGCCAACATGGTAAAATCCCGCCTCTACTAAAAATACAAAAATTAGCTGGGTGTGGTGGCATGCACCTGTAATCCCAGCTACTCGGGAGTCTGAGGCAGGAGAATCGCTTGAGCCGGGGAGGCGGAGGTTGCAGTGAGTCAGGATTTGCACCATTGCACTCCAGCCTGGGAGACAGAGTGAGACTCTGTCTAAAAAAAAAAAAAAAAAATAAGAAGAAAGAAAGAAAAAAACAAAACAGCTTTGCTTGACCCAGCAGCAGGCTTTAAAACCAGAGGCTTTAATTCTCCCAATTTCCTCATTTGTCAAAATGCCTAAGCCAATCTAAGTAAATCACCCAGAAACAGCAGCAAGCTACATAAGTTTAGGGGTGAAATGTGATATTTCTTCTGAATCTCTCTTTTCTCACAACATCAGAGAAATGTATAATAAATAGCACCAAATCCAGGGGCCCCACATTTATTCCTCTTTCCAGAGGAAATAAATTCTAGCTACCATATTTCTCAATAGGAACTGACATGTAAGGAGAATGAATTTATTCATTCATGACTCATTTATTCAATCATGATAAATATACTTTATTTTGTTCCTTCAACAGCAAATATGAACGGAAGGCCAGCGGGTCAGTGGTCCTGCCAGAGCTGTGCAGGTGGAGCTGTATCTGGGTGGTGGGAGGGTCGGGGGGTGAGGTGTTTCTGACCTGGGCATCTGTGTCCAGTGCAGCGAAGTGAACACATGCCCGCCCACAGGGCTTTGGGGGGGGCCTTTCTCAGGTAGTGACGTCTATCAGCCAGCAGATGGCGCCCGAGATCGGAGGGCCCGGCCTGTGTGCGGGTCTTTCTGGTTGACCCCCAGGCTCTTGCGTGGGGACTGTCACCCCTGAGCAACTGAACGCAGTTCCACAGTTCGAGACCTTCTCACTCTCTCAGGACGCACAGTCGCACACACGAGACTGTCACTTGTCACCCACGCTGTCTCTTACACACCCTCCCACTCCCACCCACACCCCCTCTCTCAGATGTGTGCCCCAGGATTTTCTCTGCACCCACAGCTGCACACGCCCCCACGGGCCGTGCAAATGTGCACGCTCAGTGCAGCGGAGCCCTGCTTCCTGCACACGCGCACGTGTTCCCAGCCTTGCGCTTCATCTCACACGTTTCTCACCCAGAGACCCTATTTCAGACACACAGACCCTCTCGGCCTCCTCCCTTGCCTCCCAACCCCTTGAAACGAAAATCCTTTATTTCCTCCGGAATTTGCTCTCTTCCTAGAATGCCCGGGCGCCTTGTGGCTGATCCTCTAGGACGGTCCTTTCCTGCCCTTTGGTTCCAACAGCCCCTTTCATGCCAGTTTTTGTCACGTGCCTCTTATCATGCTGAAGTGAAACTGACCCAGCACATCACAGAATGCCCTGACTCACGGGTCTGCAAACAATGTCCCCCAGAAAGGCTGTTCGTTGTTCCCTCAGATTTATTTAAGTACACTTGAAAAGCAAAAATTGTATCTATTTAAAGTGGGCAACCTGATGTTTAATACACCTTGTGAAATGATCACTGCAGACTAATTAACACACCCATCATCTCACATTGTTACGGCTTTCCTTCTTTTTTGGAGGCGGGGTGGTTAAGGATCTTAAGATCTGCTTTCTTTTTTTGTTTTGAGACAGAGTTTCGCTCTTGTTACCCAGGCTGGAGTGCAATGGCGCGATCTCGGCTCACCGCAACCTCCGCCTCCTGGGTTTAGGCAATTCTCCTGCCTCAGCCTCCTGAGTAGCTGGGATTACAGGCACGCACCACCATGCCCAGCTAATGTTTTGTATTTTTAGTAGAGACGGGGTTTCACCATGTTGGCCAGGCTGGTCTCAAACTCCTGACCTCAGGTGATCCACCTGTGCTCCGCCTCCTGAAGTTCTGAGATTACGGGTGTGAGCCACTGCACCTGGCCGGGATCAGGCAGTATTAGTCTTTCTGTGCTTGCTATCTCACTTAGCATAGCAGGTTTCATCCAGGCTGTGGCAAATGGCAGGATTTCTTTCTTTTTTGGAGCTGAATAATATTTCATTGTGCAGACACCACACTTCCCTCATCCGTTCATCTGTGGATGGACACTATTTTCCATCACGGTGTACAAATTCACACTTTTACTAATAGTGTACAGTGTTTCCTTTCCCCCACATGCACAGTAACACTTGTTATCTTTCCTCTTTTAGATCATAGCCATTCTAACAGGTGTGAGGTGATGTGTCATTGAGGTTTTGGTTTGCATTTTCCCGATGATTAGTGCTGTTGAGCATTTTTTCATACACCCGTTGGCCATTTACATGTCTTCTTTTGGTAAATATCGGTTCAGGTCCTTGGTGCACTTTGAATCAGGTTATTTGTTTTTTGCTACTGTGTTGTGCGGGTTCTGTATATATTCAGATATTGCCTCTTTATGAGACGCACCATTTGCAAATACCTTCTCTCACTCTGTAGGTTTCTTCTTCATTGTGTCATTTCCTCTGCTGCACAGAGTGTTTTAGTTGGATGCAATCCCGCTTGTCTCTTTGTGTTTTCACTGCCTGTACTTTTGATGTCATATCCAAAAACAACACTGGCCGGACCAATGTCAGGAAGCTTTTCTCCTAGGTTTTCTTCTTGTAGTTTTATGATTTCAAGTCTTACATTTAAGTCTCTAATCAATTTTGAGTTGATTTAGAAAATGCGAAGGAAGCTTTTGAAAAAGCCAGCACCAGGTGCAGAAGACCCCTCCTGTGGGGAACTGACGTGGGGTAAGAGCCGGACTGCCTGGTCCCCAGCATGCGTCTTCACACTGACCAGGGCTGTGTCAGCAGGAGGAGGAGCATGGCACTGAGGACTCCACATGGGAGAAGAAAGGAGGAAGACCTGGCCCATCAGGGTCAGGTAATACCAGGAGCGTGCTGGAGACCAAACTCTACATCCTGCCGAGAGGGGATTCTCATTGTTAATGTACACGAATGCACATCCAACAAAATGTCACCTACACTGAGCAATGATGGTGACAACGTGTCTTTTCAGTTCTGAATAGGACATAGGCATTTCTCTAGCTCTCCGTGTAAATACACACACACACATGCACACCACACACCCCACACCCACACACACACCACACACATACAACACGCACATGCACCACACACACACCACACACAGACACCACAAACACACACACACCACACACACACCACACACACCCACCACACACATACCATACACACCACACACACAACCATACCCACACCCACACCACACACCACACACAGCCACACACACACACCACACACACACGCACACCACACACACCACATACACACCAAACACACACACCACACACACACACCACACCCACACCCCCCACACCCACACCCACACGTTTTTACTGTGAATAAAATCTATTGCACTCCTATTATTTAGAAAATCACATAATACCTGAGGTGATATCCAAATGTTTATTTAACTCATAACTTCCATAATACATGAATTTGAACTTACAGAAATAAAAAGTATTTGAAAATGGATCCCAGAATATAGGATGTTTCTATAGGAAACAAGACATGAAACATAAGATTCAATGAGTTGGATGGTGACAATAATGATACTCAGGGATTTATTTATTTATTTATTTGAAATGGAGTCTCTCTGTCACCCAGGCTGGAGTGCAGTGGCAGGATCTCACCACAACCTCTGCCTCCCAGGTTCTAGCGAGTAGAATAGTGGTTATTCTATTTGATTATTTTATTTTGTTATTTCTTCTGCCTCAGCCTCCCAAGTCACTGGGATTATAGGCACACACTGCCATGCCCGACTAATTTTTGTATTTTTAGTAGAGATGGGGTTTCAGCGTCTTGGCCAGGTTGGTCTCGAACTCCTGACCTCGTGATCCACCCGCCTCAGGCTCCCAAAGTGCTGGAATTACAGGGATGAGCCACCATGCCCGGCCCAGGGCTCAATTTATAATCTAATTAATCAAATTACACTAATTATAATCATGAAATGTCCCATATTTTTCTCCTATGACTTTGTATAATGCTTTTTCCAAGCATAAAGTTCCTAGGTCTACCCACCAAGTAATTTTCTGACCCTGTTTCTTTGCAGCGAGGGTTATCTGGCTTCCCCAGGATGGACTGGCCCATCAGAAGCAGCTGGGCTTATCACAGGACAGATACTCAGTACACCCTGATCACCATTAGGGGGAACTGAAGGAGCCAAAAAAGGCACAGTGGCTCCTCCCCAGAGACTCTCCTGAATGTATAGACATGGGATCCACCCTCAGCATCAGAAAAGGAGATGTTCCGCATGATCACATCCAGAAGAATCCCCACTCCCTGTACCTTGCAGTCTACGAAGAGAAAAGTCAGAGGCACCGTGCTGGCGGACAGGCACCGCGCTGGCGGAGACGCAGCCTCCAGCTCTCAAACGCACAGTCCAGCATGCACGCTCTGTGGACCATTGGATTTTCCCTTTGTGGTGGAAGATTCTCTGCAGACTCTCGGGTCCCATTCTGTTCTTACATCCACCTCCCAGTAGTGGTGGCCACAGGTGAAGCGAGGGGAGCCCAGGACACTCAGGACGAATGGAATCTCTCAGCAAGGTCTTGCCGATTCTGTCTCATGGGCCCACATCGGATGCTCCTGAGTCATCAGAAATGAGAGGGAAACTGTTGGCCGTGTCAGCATCCAAGGTCAGATTCACTGTGAAAAGGAAAACAGGTCGCTCAGCAAATGGGCAGAAGGCAAGTCCATGCCTCTCCCCCCATTGCAAAGTCCCAAATATGTCTTGTCTTTAGTTTCTTTAATTCTGCTTCTTATCCAGAACTAAAACGTTTTATGAGGCAACTTCCCTGACTAGTTCAAATTCTCATAGCTATGCTTTGTGGCAATACCTGACTTTTTTTTTTTTTTTTTTGAGGTTGAGTTTTGCTCTGTTGCTCAGGTTGGAGTGCAATGGCGTGATCTCAGCTCACTGCAACCTTTGCCTTCCGAATTCAAGTGATTCCTGCCTCAGCCTCCTAAGTAGCTGGGATTACAGGTGCCTATCACCATACCTGGCTAATTTTTATATTTTTACTAGAGACCGGGTTCCACCATGTTGGCCAGGCTGGTCTCAAACTCCTGACCTCAGGTGATCCACCCGCTGGGATTACAGGTGTGAGCTACCGCGCACCTGGGTGGTGATACCTGACTCTTATTCACAGTAGCAATTTTTATTCTACTCCATGTCATGTGTTTGCTTCATTGGACTTTTCCTCATTTAGAGTGAGGGTCTGTGAAGGCAGATATCATGACCCAATTTCTACCACCTTGATGCATGAACAAATGAATGATAATTAAGACAATGCGAGCGATCAATATTAAATGAAATGTTTCTGTTTCCACATTTTATTTCTCCAATTTAAACAGTCTCTAGAGCATGATTCCAGGCTTTTGTTTTCCGTTTGTAAACCAATTAATTTTGTTTTACATTTGTAAACAAATTAATTGGGCAGAGTTCTGACAGCAGATGGGATATCTCTGCAGCTGACAGTGTAATGACAGAGGTGCCAGTCCTGGACATTAAGAGGGTCCAAGTCCGGGGGAGGAGGGGGGCCTAGATGGAAGAATGGTTTCCATCCTACATGGCAGGTGAGGCCTTAAGCAAAACAATGGTAAATTTAAAAGCCAAGAGAAAGGTATTTAAGTTGTTAGCCATTGTTGACTGATCGTAGGGAGAAGGGGCAGCAAATACAGAGGTGTATAATTTAAGGCATTGGGTACGTGATTGACAGGTGAAGCCGTCAGTGTTCGTGGTGGAGGAAGAAAGCAAGGGAAGCCGTGTGATCTGGCTTAGAGGAAGCTGATTGCCCAGGCGCGGCGGCTCACACCTGTAATCCCAGCACTTTGGGAGGCCAAGGTGGACGGGTCACTTGAGGTCAGGAGTTCAAGACCAGCCTGGCTAAGATGGTGAAACCCCATCTCTACTAAAAATACAAAAATTAGCTGGGCATGGTGGCAGCTACATGTAGTCTCAACTTCTCAGGAGGCTGAGGCAGGAGAATCACTTGAACCCAGGAGGCAGAGGCTGCAGTGAGTCAAGATTGTGCCATTGCACTCAAGCCTGGGCAACAGAGCAAGACTCTCTCTCAAAAAAACAAAACAAAAACAAACAAAAACACCCACCAGGCGCGGCGGCTCACGCCTGTAATCCCAGCACTTTTCGAGCCGAGGCAGGTGGATCACCTGAGGTCAGGAGTTGGAGACCAGCCTGGCCAACATGGCGAAATCCTGTCTCTACTGAAAATACAAAAATTAGCTGTCGTGGCAGTGGATGCCTGTAATCCCAGTTACTCGGGAGGCTGAGGCAGGAGAATCACTTGAACCCAGGAGGTGGAGGTTGCAGTGAACCTAGATTGTGTAACTGCATTCCAGCCTGAGTGACACAGCAAAGCCCTGTCTCAAAAAAAAAAAAAAAAAAAAAAAAAAAAAA
>NW_022436942.1:79340138-79343283 GCF_009761245.1 Sapajus apella | reverse complement strand
TTGTGGATTTTATAGATTACAATAAAACAAATGAATATGATCACTAATGTGGATTTTATAGATTACAATAAGACATCAGGTGATTGCTGTTTGACGGTGAATTAGTGAATAAAATGAGATGAGTGGACATGGACAAGGAAGGAGGAAGAGGGTTCCAAACAAGGCTGGGACAGCGTGAACCTATCCTCCATCTGTCAGCAGAAAGACAATCAGGTATTGGTAGGTGGGCGAGTAGAGATCGTGAATGTCAGGGAAGAAGCCCTGAAGAAGCCAGCAGTGCTGGGACGTCACAGGAGTCCACCACCATTTAGAGGTGTAATTCTTTGCCCAGGCTGACCATAATCTCTTCTTTTAAATGTCGTTTTCCTCCAGAGTTATGCAGTCTGATCGTATTTTGCAGAACCAGGGTCACTGTTGAAGCCCGTGAGGCACAGATGGGGGGACCAGAGTATGCATCTCGCTGCACACACACAGGAGCAAACACCAGAGGCGCCCAGTTCCAAACTCTTCCCAACCCTGGGGTGAGGCCGCTTAGTGCAATGGGTGCCAACATTCACTGCACATTAGGATTATCAGGGCAGTCTTAATGTCAGAGTCCTGGGAACCTCAGCTAGAAAGAAATTCAAATTCAGTTGCTCTGTGTTTTTGCTACTCAGCAAAGTCCCCAATGAAGGGATACCAACCTTGAGATCTTTCAGTTTGGAATTTGTATTCTAATGAGCTCCCCAGGTAATTGGAGCACACTAAGTTTTTGAGACTCCCTTGTCTGGGCCATGACCTGGGCATCGGGATTTTTTTCTCGGAGAACACCAGGCGATTCTCTGCATTATCAGGGCTGAGAATCGCTGATGCTGGAGGAACATGTCATTTTTAGGTGCCAGGCAGCAGCTAATCACCATATGGAATGGGAAGCCAGTTGCACAAGTGACTTTTCCGGTGTGGTTGTGGGAAAGAGACAGAGTATACAGATTCCTTACCGTGGGATTTCCACATCTGTGGGTGAATCTGCAGAATCTTCTTCAGCTTGGGCTCCAGTTCTTTGATGTGAGAAACCAACCTCTCCAGTTGCGGATTGGGCCTGGTTTTGTTCTTCTCAGAGACCATGGAACAGCAGCAGCAAAACAGATCCTGCCCATGGGGCTCCACCTGCTGTGAATTGATGGACTTGAGGCAGACGGTGCATCCACACTCCAGGGACACCGGTTTTTCCGGGTACGCTATGCAGATGGGACAGCTGCTTGCTTCTTGTAAGAGTCCAGCCATGGCCACTTCTAGAGGGAAAGTGTACAAGGGAATGAATTTCCATGAGCTGAAATCCTATTGATTGCAACAAGTGATAACCTTTCCACGCATAGAGGTATTGTATTCCAGCTTTGTCACCCCTCGAACCAAACCATGAGTACAAATGCTCAAGCCCATGCCCCTGCCTTCAGAGATCGGAAGTTCTATTGGGAAAGAAAGTCACAAGCCATCATTATGCTCTGAGCTGAGGTAGAGGAAGTCCATTCTCCCAGTGACCCAGCAGCTGTGCCAGCAGCAGGTGCACCTGACCCTACGACGCAGGAGCAGCCATGTGAGGCGCTGCGGGCTGAAGTCACTTCACCGCCTCCTAGGGGAGTGCGAGCAAGAGATGAACATATGAATCAGAACCCAGGCGGGGTAGCTCACATCTGTAATCCCAGCACTCGGGGAGGCAGAGGCAGGAGGATCCCTTGAGCCCAGGCGTTCGAGATCAGCCCTGGCAACATAGGAAGACCCCATTCTACAAAAACTGCAAAAATTAGCAGAGAACACATCATGTCACCCCAACCTGGGCAACAGAGTAAGACCCTGTCTCACAAAACAAAACAAAACAAAAAAAAATGACATCCTTCTTGCAGCCTTGGAACTGAATAACAAACTGACTGCCACCACTCCTAGAGTGAGGGGATCCAGGGTAACTTGTTCTCAGCACGGAGGCAGCCCTCAGCCTTTGTCGAAATCATTAATTACTAATTTCTTTCATTCATCCCCCTAAGTCGTAACCTGCATTTCTAGACATCTGAGAAGGGAAAACAAAACACACAGACGTGGACTCACCTTTCCTGGAAGCTCCTGTGCCCTCCAGCTGCTTCCACCAGGGGCTGTCAGACTCCAAGCACCATGCCTTTGGTCACGGAGGTTTGCTGCCCCACCACAGATAACATTCCCAAGTATCTAGAGCTCCTTAGCAGGATTTCATCCCAGCCAGTGAGGCTCCAGGCGCTGTGCTCTTTTCACTAGGATATGGTGCCTCTCGCTGTTGTCTAATATAAAGGCAGGTATTTGCCCACACAATTGTGGTACAGCTGGCTTAGAGTTAGAACTTGAGCAACGCCATTTTGTACAAGACAAAGCTATTTTCCAAAAATAAGTTGTAACAACTGCCCCATTCTCCTCGCAATAACTGCTGACTTTGGCTTCTGTAAAGTTGCTTGCCCTGCATCCCCTCACCCTTTTGGTCCTAAATCCAGGCCAGGGTGTGGTTTTTTAGCTTAAAAACCCCCAGTCCCCCAGAGCTCGGGGCCACAGGTTGGAGAGACGTGAGTCCTCTGTGGCCGCCGGCATAATAAAGACCCTGTAATCTGGCATACTTTTGTCTTGGTAATATTTTAATCTCGCATTTCACTACCTCTCGCATTTCAATACCTCACAATCAGCCTGTTGGGTTTTAAGGGCAAACCAAACTTCAAGCTCTTGCTAGAGCCCAACTCAGATGCAGGCGACTTGTCCTGCAACGGGTGAAAAAGAGGATGGAGAGTTTCAGCTGTGAATGAATTAGCAAGAATTTCTCTACGGAACTCGGCCAGCAGGAGGTCAACAGTTGTCTTCACTGAAACGCGTTTGGGAGGATATTGCTTCTGACAGCAGTACCTGAAAAGTCAGCACGATCTATTCTGCAGCTGGACCAACACAGTGGGTCAGAAAAAGCCACAATGGCCGCACCGAGTTCATCCAGAAAAGCAATCAATGGGAGGGACTGCTGAAAGTCAGGGGAGCCCATTCAGTCATCGTGACTCTAGTTGGAGCAGTGTCCCATTTTTAAGACAAAACTGTCCTATTTACTGTCTCTATAGTTTTCTTTCTCAGAATTGTATGCATTCAGGGTCATGGAGAAGACAGCTTC
>NW_022436942.1:79253060-79340128 GCF_009761245.1 Sapajus apella | reverse complement strand
CGCAGCAGGGCCTGAGTCTTGGTGAGGAAGGACAGGAGCAGGGAGGCACCCACTCAGAGCTGGGGCAGCCACTGTTTCTTCTCAGCCAGGCCTGAGTCCAGGCTGCAGGGGCAGCTGCTCTGATCAACAGGCACTGAGACCCTGGCAGCTTGCAGGCTTCACTCCCTGAGCCGCCCAAGCATCAGCCCAGCAGGCCATGCTTTCAATCAAAGAATCTTAACTGCCCAGGAGCCCGGTTTGGTCAGTTGAAGGCTAATGTGATTCAAAGTCCAACCGTCACATGGGCAGTTGGTGGCGGAAGTCCTGCATTCCGAGTCGGTTGGGAGTCAAGGGGGCTACTGGTCATTCAGGGCAGTCGCCCAACCTCAGGGAAGTGTCTTCACAAGGCAGCCATAGAGTCACGTGCTGGGGGAGACAGATGCAAATTCGGACCCCACGCCTTCAGCAGGGCTTCATTTGGGGAAAGTCATGGCATTTTGGGTCAGGGTTTGAAATGTAAAGCTGGGAGTTGAGTCGGGATTTGGGCCCTTCTCTTGGGCCAAGCACCTCCTCCAGGCGTCAGTGTCTCCCTGCAGCAGCCGTGGGGGTGGGGGCTTTGGAAAAGGAGTGAGCAGGGTCCTTGGTTCAGTGTCCAGGGCGGGATCTAATGGTCTTGATTCAGATGAGCTCGAAAGTTTACTCAATAAACAAGAAGGAGCCAACAGTGAACGATGGCATGTCTGTGTGAACAAGTGTCGCCCAAAATGGCTGCTCCACAGAGAACAGGGCCGTCCAGAGGTGTGAAGCACCAGTGGAGTGACTGCTGGCTGCATTTATACCTACTCCTAATTATATGCTAATCAGGGGGCGGGCTATTCTAGTAAAGGGGCACGAGTTCCTGGAACCACATAAGGTAACTTCCAGGTCGTTGCCATAGCATTTGTAAACTGTCATGGGCCTGGGGGCAGTGACTGAAGCAAATGCATTAGAATTCCTAGTCCTGGCTGGTTTGGGCCAGTTTCTTTGCTACATCTTGTTTTGATCAGCAGGGCCGTGACAGGTGCTTGGAAAGTGAGTCCTGCTCGTCTCCTGCCTCAGTCTCAGGTGTTCGGGCATCTCCATCTCTTGGGAACCAATAAATTCCCAGCGTCATTACCCGTCAGTGTTGCTGCTCTGAACAAGTCACTGGATCTCTGTACATTTCAGTGCCCTCAACCATAAAGTAAATGTCACAGCCCCTGCTCTGCCCATCCAGGAGCTGTAAAGTGTCGCACCCGTGCCCATGTGGAACAGTAGGGCTCTGTCCTGTGTGACATTCCCAGACACACGTGGCTTTGGTCTCATGTCATCAGGCTCCGGCACCCATGCTCTGGTCACAGTGTTGTGCTAAGTTTCTACATGGCCTCATCTAACAAAAGCAGCTGTTCACACACAATCTGCCTGTGTTTTCTGCGCAGCACACTGCAGGGTCCCTCCTCGTAACCCCACTTTCAATCGGGTGGCCCCGCTGCACAGTTAGCGATAAGGAGATCATGGATTCCAATAAAGAATGTACATGGGATGGATCCTTGGGGAAGAAAACGTACCCCCGGCCTCACAGCTGCCCGGCTGCGTCAAAACAGGCTCTGGCGGAAGAACGAGGTTAAGCCTCAAATATCATCCCGCACAGCCCCCTCCACTGAAGTCCGCGGGGGAATTTCATCATTGAATTCATTCACCAGCAATTGTTATAGTTTATTTAGTGCAACATGTTTAAAAACAAAATAGTCATATTCTTTTGTACTGAAATATAATTCACATTCCATAAATGCACCTTTTCAAAGGATACAATTCAGTGGGTTTTAGCATATTCTGGTTTTGCCTTTGTACTCCCCCACTCCAAAAAGAAGCCACTTGCCCATGTCACCAACTCTATTCTCTCCACAGACCCTGCCCTGCCAACACCTAATACGCTTTTGGTCTACGAATTTTTAAATTCTGGACATTTCATATACATAGAATTATACAATGGGCTGTGTTTTGTGTCCTGACTTCTTTCCACAGGCAGAATGTACTCAAGTTCACCCGGCTGTGGCCTGTATCCGGACCTCACCTGTTTGTGGTCAATATCATCCATTGTGTGGACAACACTCATTTCATTTTTCTATTTATCAGTGATGGACAAAGGGGCTATTTTCATTTTTTGACTGCTATCAAAAGTGGTGACTACTTCTCCGCTTTTTGGAGTGGTGAAGGACAGGAATTAGATAGTGAAGATGATGGCAAAACCAGAATATGCTAAAAACCACTGAATTGTATCCTTTGAAAAGGTGCATTTATGGGATGCGAATTGTATTTCAGTACTGCTATAAACACCCATGTTCACGTTTTTGTATGAACAAATGTTTTGTATTTCTCCTGAGTATACAACCAGCAGCGGAATTGCCTGGTCATGTGGTAGCCCTGTGAGTAACTGTCTGAGGAACCACCAGAGGCTTTTCCTTCTCACATTCGCCCAAGCAATGTGGGAAGGTCCCACTTCTCTAATCATTGCCAACACTTGTACTTGCTTTTTAAATTACAGCCACACTAATGGATGTGAAGTCCCATCTCAGTGGCTTTAATGGGCATTTCCCTATTAACCAATGATTTTAAACATGTTTTCATGTATTTATTGCCATTTGTGTATCTTCTTTAGAGCAGTATCTATACAAATCCAGTTTTCATTTTGAAAATTTGTTAGACATTTTATTGTTGATTTGCTAATGTTCTTTATCTCTTCTGGATAACAGATCTTATCAGATACATTAATTGCTGATAATTTATTCACCTCTGTGTGGTGTTGTATGCCTTTCATGATGGTGTTCTTTGAAACACGAAAGATTTTAAATTTGGTGAGTCCTATTTATTTTTCCTTTGGTTGCTTGTACTTTTGGTGACACATCTAAGAATTCATCACCAAATTCAAGAAAATTAAACTGTACGCCTTTCTTTCTGAGATTCATATAGTTCAGCTTATGTTTTCTTGTTTTATGTTTTATCAGTATTTTATCTATTTTTAATTATTATTATTTTGTTATTATGTCCGTTTGTTATTATTATTATTTTGGAACAGAGTTTCGCCATGTCTCCCAGGCTGGAGCACAATGGCGCAATCTTGGCTCACTGCAACCTCTGCCTCCCAGGTTCAAGCAATTCTACTGCCTCAGCCTCCTGAGTAGCTGGGATTACAGGCATGTGCCAACATGCCTGGCTAATTTTTGTAGTTTTAGTAGAGATGGGGTTTCACCATGTTGGCCAGGCTGGTCTCAAACTCCTGACCTCAAGTGATCTACCCACCTCGGCTTCTCAAAGTACTGGGATTATAGGCATGAGCAACCACACCTGGCCTTCTAAATTAACTTTTGTATATGATGTGAGTTAGAGGTTCAACTTCATTCTTTGCATGTGGATGCTGATTGTCCTGGCATCATTTGTTGAAAAGAATCTTCTGTCTTTGCCCTTGCCATCCTTTTTAAAAATTGACATAAATGTGAGGGTTTACTTCCAGACTCTCAATTCTATTCCACTGATGTATACATCCATTCTTTCACCAGGACTGTACAGATTGATTATAGTCTGAGTCCTTGTTCTTTTTTAAGATTATTTTCTCTACATTAGATTCTATTCCTTTATGAGTTTTAGGATCACCTTGTCAGTTTCAAGGCAGCTGAAATCCTTATAGGAATTTGCTGAATCTGTCAATGAATTAGGGGAACACAACATCTTAATAGTGTTAGATGTTGTAAACATCTTTTACAATTTCTTTCAATGATGTTTTTTAGTTCTCAATGTACAAGTTTTATACTTCTTTTGGTGAATTCATTTCTATATATTTATTTGTTTATTTATTTATTTATTTATTTGAGATGGAGTCTTGCTGTTGCCCAGGCTAAAGTGCTGTGGCATGATCTCAGCTCATTGCAACTTCTGCCTCCCAGGTTCAAGTGATTCTCCCAAGTAGCTGGCCAGGCTGGTCTCAAACTCCTGACCTCAAGTGAACCGCCCACCTCAGCCTCCCAAAGTGCAGGAATTAGTGCCTGGCTTCTAAGTATTTATTTCTGATGCTATTGCAAAAGGAATTGTTTTCTTAGTTGCAAGCTCAGATTGTTTATGTAAGTGCATAGAAATACAATTGATTTGTTTATCAAGACTCGAAGCCTTGTAAAGGTTTATTATTATTATTTTTCAATATAGGAATATGCTCAAAAAACTTGAAATCTCTTATGGACAGGTGGAAGAATAAACTCATATCAACCTTCTGGAAAGCAAGTTGGCAAGTTATCAAGATCCTTGGTCAGGTGCGGCGGCTCATGCCTATAATCCTAGCACTTTGGGAGGCTGAGGCGGGCAGATCACGAGGTCAGGAGTTTGAGACCAGCCTGACCAACATGGTGAAACCCTGCGTGGTGGCACACGCCTGTAATCCCAGCTACTCAGGAGGCTGAAACAGGAGAATCGCTTGAACCCAGGAGGCGGAGGTTGCAGTGAGCCAAGATCATGCCACTGCACTCCAGCCTGAGCGACAGAGTGAGACTCCATCTCAAAAAAAAAAAAAAAAAATCTTAAAATGCATCATATCCTTTGACACAGTAATTCTAGCCCAAGAATTCTTATTTTATTGTAAGTTGACAATTTATAATTGTATATATTTATGAGGTACAAAGTGATACTGTGATTTACGAATACAATGTGGGATAATGAAATCAAGCTAATTGATAAATCCACAACCTCAAATACGTATCGTTTTTGTGGTGAGAACACTTATTACCTATTGATTTTGTATCCTGTAATATTGCGAATTGCTTATTAGTCCAAATAGTTTTTTGTTTACTTCTGATGGTTTTCTGCATACAGCACCATGTCATTTGCAAATTGGGGCAGTTTTATTTCTTCCCTGCCCATTTGTATGCTATTTATTTATTTGTTTTAGAGACGGGGGTTTCGCCACGTTGGTCAGGCTGGACTCAAACTCCTGACCTCGTGATCCACCTGCCTCGGCCTCCCAAAGTGCTGGGATTACTAGCAACCACGCCCAGCCTACTTTTTGTTTCTTCATCTTGCCTGGTAGTTGTAGCTGGAATCCTCATGACAGTACCGGATCAAAAGTGGTGAGAGTGGACATCCTTATCTTCTTTTAATATCGGGGAAATTTCTCAGTCTTTTACCATTAAGTAGTGGTGGGCTTTTCATAGCTGTCCTTTATAAGGTTGAGGAAGTTACCTTCTATTCCTAGTTTGTCGACTATTTTTATTACGATAGGGTGTTGCATTTTGCCAAATCATGTTTTAGTCTATTGAGATAATTATGCTTTCTTCTTTTTCCTGGCTGCTTGGAGTTTATTTTCCACTTGGTGCCAGGTGCACAGTTCCAGGTATCAGGAAAGCTCACAAGTGCTGTGGCATGGGGAGAGGGGCTTTGTCACTCCTTTTTGGGGTCTGCTGTGTTAATGGAAAGTCTTCTTGCTACAGCTGCCTAGTCTACAGGGTGAGGAGTGGGGAGGGGACCAGGGAGGGGGTCTGGTAGCCTGGCGCCTTCGCAGACCTGGGGCTGGTGGTGGCGGCTCAGGTCAGGTTGGGGGTCCAGCGCTGGCTGTGCTGGACTGGCCACTGGGCTGCTTCCTGGGGTGTCCGGAGCCAGGCCCCAGGTGGTCATGCTGCTGGAGGCCTGGGGGGATTCCGGGTGCTCTGCCAGCCTCAACACCATGGCCATGAACAGCAGGATGGACTTCCCGAAAAAGAAGCTGGCCCACCAGACCGGGGTCAGCCTTGGGGAGACCCTAGGGGTGGGGGATGGCTTCCCCGGGGAGCCTGGCACTGCTGCGGGAGCTGTTGCTGGAAGTGGAACCCAGGCCGCCTGGGCGGCCACCCCTCTCAGGCCTTGGCACACGATCACGGGTGGCAGGGACAGGGGCGCTGGGCCACGTAGCAGATTTGCAGGGGAGACCTTGGGAGGCCACTCCTCGACCAAGACACGGGGGCACGAGAGATGATTACGCATTTTAACCTTGTTTTATTAATATGGTGTATGAACATTGACTAATACGAATTTTTGGAACCAACCTTGCATTGCTAAAATTATCCCGTTGGGTCATCATGTATTATCATTCTCTTTTCCTTTTCTTTTCTTGAGACAGACTCTCACTCTGTCCCCCAGGCTGGAGTGTGGTTGTGTGATCATAACTCACTGCAGCCTTGACCTCCCCAGACCCAGGTGATCTTCCCACCTCAGCCTCCCACGTAGCTGGGACTACAGCAGTATGCCACCACACCCAGCTAATTTTTTCTGTATATTTTGTAGAGATGAGGTTTCACCGTGTTGCCCAGGCTGGTCTTGAACTCCTGGACTCAAGTGATTTGCCTGCCTTGGCCTCCCAAAGTGCTGGATTACAGGCGGGAGCCACCGCGCAGGGCCCGTGTATGACCCTTTTTGTTGTGGTTGCTGCATTCGGTGTGCAAGCATTTTGTTGAGGACTTTGTGCATCTATATTCATTAAAGATATTGGCCTGCTGTGTTCTTTTCTTGCAATGTTTTTTGGCTGGTTTTGAGATCAAGGTATTAACCTTATAGAATGGGTGGTTGGGAAATGACACGTCCTCTTCCATGTTTTAGAAGTTTATGAAAGACTTAATTCTATTTTAAACTTGTAGTAGAATTCACCAGTGAATCAATCATGCCCCGATCTTTTCTTTATGGGGATTTTGGCCTTAAAAAAAAAAGTTAATAGCTCAATCTATACCTTGGTATAGGTACACTCAGATTTTCTTTATCTTTTTAAGTTTTGTCAGTTTGTGCCTTTCTAGATATTTCTTCATTTCATCTAGTTTACATAGTTTGTTAGCATACAATTGTTCATGGTATTATAATCTTTTTATATTTTTGTAGGGTTGGTATTAATTTGAGTCTTCTTTTTCTAGATCCATCTAATTAAAAGTTTGTCAATTTTTCTGATATTTTCAATGAAATTTTGGTCATTATTATGTTTCTTTTCTCCATTTTATTTACTTTCATTATAATCTCCATTTATTCCTCCATTCTGCTTGCTTTGGTTTAGTTTGGGCTTTTTCTTTTCAGTTTCTTAGGTGGAAGATTAAGTTACTGATTTGAGGTAGTTCATGTGTTCTAATATAGGCATTTTCTATATTAAATATATTTAATATAGGATATAAATTTGCCTCGATGCACAGCTTTTGCTGTATCCCTAAAGTTTTGGTATTTTGTGTTATTGTATCCATCTATCTAAAGTATTTTATTATGGCCAGTTGAGGTGGCTCACGCCTGTAATCCCAGCACTTTGGGAGGCTGAAGTGGGCAGATCACCTGAGGTCAGGTGTTCAAGACCAGCCTGGCCAAGATGGTGAAACCCCATCTCTACTAAAAACACAAAAATTAGCCAAGTGTGGTGGTAGATGCCTGTAATCCCATCTAATTGGGAGGCTGAGGCAGGAGAATCGATTGAACTCGGGAGATGGAGGTTGCAGTGAGCTGAGATCACGCCATTGCACTCCAGCCTGGGCAACAGAGTGAGATTCTGTCTCAAAAAATAAAAAAATAAAAAATAAAAATAAAGTACTTTATTAATTCCTATTGTGGTGTCTTTGACCCATAACCTATATAGATATTGCTTGATTAACCTATATTGTGGACTTCCTAAATTTTTGCCTATTTTTGATTTTATTACATTGTGGCCCAAGAGCATAACTTGTATGATTTTAATCACTTTAAATTTACAGAGATTTGGTTTTTTGCCTGTCATATGGTCTATTTTGGGGAGTGTCTGATGTGTCTTGAGAAGAATGTGTGTCTTGCTATTCCTGAGTGGAGCAATCTGTAGATGCCCGTTAGGTTTCTCAGAGAGTATTGTTCAAGTCTTCTACTTCCTTGTCTAACTTTTCTGCCTCATTGTTTATCCATTATTTAAGATTACGTATTGAAGTCTCCAAATATTATTGTTGAAGTGTCTATTTCACCTTTCCATTCTGTCAGTTTTCCTTCATGTATTTTGAAGCTCTGCTGTTAAGTGCAAAATTCTTTATAATTTATACATTTATAATTGCATAGCAATTTTGTGATTATTATACCCTTGAAGGATGGACCTTTTGGTCCTTATAAAATGTTTTTCTTCATCTCTAGGAATAATTTTGTTCTAAGCCTATTTGACCCAATATTAATAAGGCTATTCTGGCTTTCTTTTGGTTAATACTTGCTTGATGCATTTCTTCCTGTTCTGTTACTTTGATCATCTTTGTGTCTTGAATTTAAAGTTTGACTCTTGTAGACAGGTTATAGGTAGATCACATTTTTTTATCTGCTCTCCCACTCTCTGCCACTTAACTGAAGTGTATAATCAAAGTCCATTTGATTTAACAACTAATTAGAGTTTAGTAAAATACTAATAGGATCGAAATATTCTATTTTGCTATTTTTCTATATGTGGTGCGTCTTTTGCTTTTGATATTCCTCCATTACCCCCTTGTTTTGTGTTAGGTATTTCCTATTGTGCTGATTCAATCCCTGTGCTGTTTCTCTTGTCACATATATGTTTGAAATTTTTTTGTTTTAATAGTTGCCCTGGAGACTTCAATTAACATCTTAACTTATAACATTAAGTATAATTAATAATTTCAATAGCATATAAAGATTTTTCTCCCATACATGTTCCATGCCCCGCTCTGTATGTTATTTATTTTCATACGAATTACATCTTTATACATTGTGTGCTCGAGAACATAAATTTATATTTGCTTTATGTAGTTGTCCTTCAAAACAGATATATGAAAAACACATTATTGATACATTTTTACTACATACATTTTATTTATTTATTTACTTACTTACTTACTTACTTACTTACTGAGACAGGGTCTCACTCTGTCACCCAGGCTGGAATACAGTGGTGTGATCTCAGTTCACTGCAACCTCTGCCTTCTGGGCCCAAGCCATCCTTTCACCTCGGCTTCCTCGAGTAGCTGGGACTACAGGCATACACCACTACACCTGACTAACTTTGTATTTTTTGTAGAGATGGGGTTTTGCCAAGGCTGGTCACAAACTCCTGAGCTCAAGCACTCCACCCACCTTAGCCTCCCAAAGTGCTGGGATTACAGGCGTGAGCCACCACATCCAGCCCGTACATTTTATTTATTTAGACATACTGTCTCGTTTTTACTGATGTAAGTTTACCTATGCTCTTTATTTCTTCATGTTTTGAATTACTCTCTCATCTTCATTTCAGCTGGAAGGACTCTGTTTAATGTTTCTGATGGGGCTGATCGGATAGCAATGAATTCTCCCAAATGTTGTCTATCTGGGAATCCTTTCATGTCTCCATTTTTTGAAGGACACATCTGCTAGATAAAAGATTCTTGGCTGACATTTATTTTTCCTTTCAGAACTTTGAATATGTCATCCCACTGCCTTCTGGCCTCCAGGGATTCTTTCTTTCAGCTTTATTGTGGTATAACTAACAAAAAGCATTGTTTACATTCAAAATGTACAGTGTGATGATTTGATACACATATGCATTGTGAAATGACTGCCACAACCAAGTCAATTAAGATATTCATCACATTACATAGTTACTTTTTTAAAATGAGAACCCTTAAGACCTGCTCTGTTAGCAAATTTCAAGTATACAGTACAATACAGTCAACTACAGTTACCATGCTATACATTAGATCCTTAGAATTTATCTTAAACTGAAAGTTTGTAGTTGTTAATCTTACCAATGATTCCTTTATACATGACAATTTATTTCTTGCTTGCTGCTCTCATGATTATCTCTTTGCCTTTGGTTTTTGATTAACTTATTAAGATGTGAGTTTATGCTACTTGAAGTGTATTAAACTTGTTGCATAATTTGATTAATGTTTTTCATAAAATTGGAGATGCTTTTGACTATTATGACTTCACATATTCTTGCACCCCCTTTCTGTCACTCATTTCCTTCTGGGACTCTTTTTATGTATATGTTGGTATTGCTTGATAGCGTTCCATTATTCTCTGAGGCTCTTTCCTTTTTTTTTTTTTTTTTAACATTAGGCTAGATAATCTCAATTGACCAATCTACAAATTCACTGAATCTTTCTACCTGCTGAAATCTGCTGTTCAGCACTGCTGTGGGTTGAATCGTGTTCTCCAAAATGATATGTTCAAAGCCCTCTTCCTTAGAACCTGTAAATGTGGCTTTATTTGGAAATACGGTATTTGCAGATGTAATCAAGTAAGATGAGGGCATTTTGTATTAGGGTGGGCCCTAATCCAGTTACTGTTTCTCTCATAAGAGCAAGGAGATTTGAACACAGGTACAGAGTAAAGAAAGCCAGTGATGACAGCAGCAGAGATTGGAGTGCTGCAGCTACAAGCCAAGGAAAGCCCAAGATTTCCAGCAACCACCAGAAGCTAGAAAGAAGCAAAGAAGGATAATTTCTAGAGCCTTCAAGTAGAGCACAGCCCAGCTGATGCTTTAACTGTGGACTTCTATCCTCCAGCAATGTAAGCAAATAACCTTCTGCTGTTTTAAGCCACCAAGATGACTTGTTTTGGCAACCCTAGGAAACAAATACGAACCCCTCGAGTAAATTTTTACAGCTAGTGCTCGACTTACGACCACGGTCGGGACCGCGGACCGGTCGTAACACGATTTGATCATAAGTTGAGTAGGCTATATGTACAGTTGAAATGGCGCACGTGGAGATGGTAGTGCTGCCAGAAGCTGGTCTGCACTGTCATACGCCCAGCTGGGCAACGTTTGCGCTGCCAGACGCGGAGCAGTCGTGGCTAGCAATTGTGGTCGTAAAGTCGAATGGTCGTAAGTTACATAGGTGGTAAGTCGATCAATAGCTGTAGCTGGTGTTTTACTTTTCAATTTCAGAAATTCTATTTAGTTCTCTTTTATGATTTATAACTTTATTACCATTTTCTATGGCGTGAAACATAATTGTCACCCTATCTTTTAGTGCTTCATGTATAGCTTTAATTCTTTGAATACATTGAAAACAGTTAATATAATCTTTGTCTAGTAAATGCAATGCCTGGACTTCCTCAGGGATGGTATCTATTGGTTGCTTTTTTTTTCTCTAGTGTACCAATCAGCCTGTGTTGGAGAGGCCCAAGAGCACCACAGGCTCAGTGATTCTCTAGGGTAAACCACTGGATGCAGTAATATAGTCATACACGTGGCTGTGATTTCTTACAGTGAAAGCATGCCTAGCAAAATAAACAACAACAAAAAAGAAGGTGCATGGGGCAAAGTTCAGAGGAAACCAGGTACAGCCTTCCAAGGAACCTGCCCAAACAAATAACACAGGCACAAAACATTTGTCCAACGAGTTGTGACAACATGTATGAAACAGTGTCTGCCAGGGAGGCTCACTGGAGACTAAGTGCCCACGGTTTTTAAGGGGACTGGTTATTTGGTGTCCTCTTCCTAGCCTATACTTGAATTCCAGTATCCCAGGAAGAGAATATCTTTGGCAAAAACCATAGTGTTTGCAAGAGCCATTTAGGCACAGAGAGTTTCCCTTATCAGAGAGTGGGACCCTTTTGCCTTTTCTAGATACCCAGGAATGTGTTAGAACTTTTCACAAGCCATATGGTCATCTCACTTGCCAGCTTTCCCTTTAAGCTTTTAAATGTATTGTTTGCCTCAACTGTAGTCCACCACTTGAAGCAGCCACAAAGTTAAACAATTGCCTCACACGGTTTTTGACAGTTGTGTCAGAGAAAAGGCTTTTTTGCGTCAGACAAACTTCAAGTCAGGTCAAATACAGTCTGGTGGGGTCTTACAGAGATTTCAAATATGACTTCAGCCAGGTGCAGTGGCTTATGCCTGTAATCCCAGTACTTTGGGAGGCCGAGGCAGGCAGATCACCTGAGGTCAGGAGTTTGAGACCAGCCTGACCAACATGGAGAAACCCTGTCTCTACTAAAAATACAGAAATTAGGCCGGGGGTGGTGGCTCATGCCTGTAATCCCAGCACTTTAGGAGGCCAAGGCGGTGGATCACTTGAGGTCAGGAGTTTGAAACCAGCCTGTCCAACATGGTGAAACCCTGTCTCTACTAAAAATACACAATTAGCCGGGCATGGTGGTGCATGCCTGTAATCCCAGCTACTCAGGAGGCTGAGGCATGAGAATCACTCAAATCTAGGAGGCAGAGGTTGTAGTGAGCCAAGATCGTGCCACTGCACTCCAGCCTGAGCAACAAGAGCAAAACTCCATCTCAAAAAAAAAAAAAAAAAAAAAAAAACAGAAATTAGCTGGGCCTGGTGGTGCATGCCTGTAATCCCAGCTACTCAGGAGGCTGAGGCAGGAGAATCGCTTGAACCGGGGAGGCGGAGGTGGCAGTCAGCCAAGATCATGCCATTTCACTCCAGCCTGGACAACAAGAATGAAACTCAGCCAAAAAAAAAGAAAAAAAGAAAAAAAGAAAGAAAGAGACAAAAGAAAAAGTGCAAATGCTTTTGGACGGCTTTGTAGATTTTAAGAGTTGGGGGACACCACTTGGGATGACCGGTCAAATTCTTTCAGTGCTTGGTCACTCCTCAGCCTCAGCACCTGTCCCAAACTGATAAATAATCGGAAGACTCTTTTTTCTTTCTCTTTTTCTTTTTCTTTTTTTCTTGAGAAAGAGTTTGGCTCTTGTTGCCCAGGTTGGAGTGCAATGGTGCCATCTCAGCTCACTGCAACCTCTGCCTTCCAGATTCAAGCGATTCTCTTGCCTCAGCCTCCCGAGTAGCTGGAATTACAGGTGCATGCCATCATGCCCGGCTAATCTTTGTATTTATAGTAGAGATTGGGTTTTGCCATGTTGGTCAGGCTGATCTCAAACTCCTGACTTCAGGTGATCTGCCCGCCTTGGCCTCCCAAAGTGCTGGGATTACAGGGATGAGTCACCACACCCAGCCAGTACCTATTTTCTTTGAAATATAACAACTCTCTCATCTTCATCCTAAAAATTTCAAAGCATACTCAAGGGCAAAAACCATAGTTTGAAGAGACGGAGCATGAATCAGAACCAGACTGAGATATACAGAGATTTGATGATTATCAGGCTGAGAATTTAAAATAACTATGATTAATATGCTAAAGGCTCTAATGGAAAAAGTGCAAGCAATGTAAGAACCAATGATATGTAAGCAGAGAAGTGGAAATGCTAAGAAAGAATCATAAGGGAATGCTAGAAATAAAAAATGCTATAACAGAAATGGAGAAGGCCTTTGATGGGCTCATCAGTGGACTGCACATGGTTAAGGAAGGAATCAGTGAGCCTGAGGAAATGTCAGTAGAACTTCCCAAGCTGAAAAGCAAGAGAAAAAAAAGACTGAGGAAAACAGAAAAGAATATCCAAAAATGGCAGGACAATTACAAAAGGGATAACATCTTTGTAAAGGGAATACTAAAAGGAGAAAAATGAAAGGAGCCGAAGAAATACTTTAATAGTGCCTGAGAACTTACCAAAATTATTGACAGACACCAAGCCACAGATCCAGGAATCTCAGAACACCAAACAGGATAAATACAAAGAAGTCAATATCTCCTCATCTCATATTCAAATTTTCTAAAATCAAAGATAAAAACTGTGAAAGAAGCCAGGTGCAGTGGTTCACACCTGTAATCCCAGCACTTTGGGAGGCCGAGGCGGGCAGATCACTGGAGGTCAGGAGTTCAAGACCAGCCTGGCCAATGTGGTGAAACACAGTTTCTACTAAAAATGCAAAAATTAGCTGGGTGACATGGTAGGCGCCTGTAATCCCAGCTACGCAGGAAGCTGAAGCAGGAGAATTGCTCAAACCCAGGAGGTGGAGATTGCAATGAGCTGAAATCGCACCACTGCACTCCAGCCTGGACAACAGAGCAAGACTTCATCTCAAAAAAAAAAAAAAAAAGAAAAGAAAAAAACTTTGAAAGAAGCCAAAGGAAAATATGTACATTACTTGTAGAGGAACTAGTATAAGAATTACACTGGGCAGGGTGCAGTGGCTCACACTTATAATCCCAACACTTTGGAGGCCAAGGCAGGAGGATTGCTTTAGCTCAGGAGTTTGAGACCAGCCTGGGCAACATAGAGAAATCCCATCTCTACAAAAAAATTAGCCAGTATTGGTGATGTGTGCCTGTGGTTCCAGCTACTCGGGAGGTTGAGGCAAGAGGATTGCTTGAGCCTGGGAGGTTGAGGCTACAGTAAATCAAGATCATGCCACTGCACTCCAGCTTGGGCAGAGTGAAACCCTGTCTTGGAAGAAAAAAAAAGAATTACATTGAACTCGTCAGGAACTACATAAGAAAGAAGAGAATGGAGTAAAATACCTAGTGTTGAAAGAAGAAACCCACACACCTAGGATTCTGTACCCATCAAAATTATCTTTCGAAAGTGAAAGAGAAATAAAGAACTTTCAGGTGAGCAAAAAATGGTGGGGCATGTTGGAGGAATACAGATTTCCATTTCATAAATGCAGAAAAAATGAGGGAACTGGAGAGCTGGATTTAGGCAAAATGCATCACTAATTTACCGCCAGTAGACCTGTCTTGCAAGAAATGTTAAATCAAAAAAAAAAAAAAAAAGTGTTCAGAGACAAGGAAAATGACATAGGTCAGAAACAACAACGCTTTTGAACTGAAATTTGTATTCACTATTTTATGTCATTTTTCTTAAAAAGGATCTAGAAAATTGTAGAAGCTCCACAAACCCTGGATAGGCTTTTGCAGCCAGCTATGAGGTTACCCCACCCCCTCACTCCGCCTTATCTACCCACATTTCCAAAATCCCAGTCTTATTTTGTGACCCAGAGTCACAAGTTCCCCAAACATGCTCAATACATATGATCCCAACGAATGGCAAAATCTTATTTTCACCATTAACGAAAAGAAGAAAACCATTCTTGCGTTTTGTTGATGATGGTTGGGATGAGGGCAACGTTGAACTTATAACCCTGAACTTATGAAGTTTTTTGTACTTCCTGGGGATACCTGTTAGAAGCAAGAATTTAAAAATGTGGTTACAGCCAGGCACAGTGGCTCACGCCTGTAATCCCAGCACTTTGGGAGGCCTCGGTGGGCGGATCACCTGAGGTCAGGAGTTCGAGACAAGCCTGGCCAGTATGGTGAAACCCCATTTCTACAAAAAATTCAAAAATTAGCCAGGCATGGCGGCAGTGCCTGTAATCCCAGCTGTTCGGAAGGCTGAGGCAGGAGAATCACTTGAATCCGGGAGGCGGAAGTTGCAGTGAGCCAAGGTTGTGCCACTGCACTCCAGCCCGGGCAACAAGAGCAAGAATCCATCTCAAAAAATTTTTTTCGAATGTGGTTATTAGAAGCAATTCAGGATTAAACAGACTTCTCTTTGAGAAACTGATGCAAGGCTCTAAAATGGGGGCCAGACGGAAGAAAAAGTGGCAGGCTTACTGGGGAGGTGGGAAGCACTCAGATCCCAGTCCCCTGTGTGGCTTGAGACCTCAGAGGCTGTTGACCAGGTGCCCTGCTGCCCCAGGGCTCCCTTCTGATTGATCTGAAGGCTGCTGATTCTTCCAACAGTATCCCTTAACACCCAGCAGGATGCACAGTTGAAATTCAGGAAAAAGGTTTGAGATGGGACTCTTGTTTAGGATGTCTTTTGGTTCTCAAGAATCTTCCACAGGAGAAACCAAACATAGTGGCATGCACTGTAATCCCAGCTATTCAGGAGGCTGAATGAAGCGGAGGATCCTTTGAGCCTGGGAGTTTGACTCCAGCCTGGACAACATACTGAGATGCCCCTCCATCTCTAATAAAAATTTTGAAAAATAAAAAAATAAGCATCTTCCACAGCAGAAATTCTTTCTTTAATTTTTTTGAGACAGAGTCTCACTCTGACACCCAGGCTGGTGTGCTATAGTGCAATCTCGGCTCACCGCGACCTCTGCCTCCCTGGTTTAAGCAATTCTCCTGCCTCAGCCTCCCAAGCAGCTTGGATTATAGGCATCCACCACCACACTTGGCTAATTCTTTTGTATTTTTAGTGGAGATGGGGTTTCACCATGTTGGCCAGGCTGGTCTTGAACTCCTGACCTCAGGTGATCCGCCCACCTTGACTTCCCAAAATGCTCAGATTACAGACATGACCACTGCATCTAGCCCCACAGCAAAGATTCTTAATAGCCACGTGCCAGCCCTGCGCAGAGCTCGGACAGGCCTGGGAGAGATGTGGGAGCCCCCAAGAAGGACAGCACCCCTGCTTGGGAAAGATTCCCATGTCCAGGGTCTGGTGGGGACAGGGCCCCTAGTTGGGTGGCCTTCCCCAAGCCCCTGAGAATCGGGGTGTGAGTAGGAGTGGATTCAGATTGGAGCTGCAATAAATCGATATCACAGCCCCCCCCCAAAAAAAAAGGCGTTGGGATGTGGTGCGGCTCATATTTTCACAAGTGGGTCTCCCTTGTCCGGGACTATGGCCACCGACTCGTGGGCCCTGGCGGTGGATGAACAGGAAGCGGCTATAAAGTCGATGACAAATTTGCAGATCAAGGACGAGAAAGTCAAAGCAGACACCGATGGTATTATCAAAACCAGTACCACTGACGAGAAAACAGATGAAGGGAGAAAGAGAACAGCGCTGCCCAGTCCTTACTCAAAAAGCTGATCAGAAGCAACCTTGTGGATAACACAAACCACGTGGAAGTCCCGCAGCAGGATCCAAGCTGCCCCCCGTACTCGGTGAAGTCTTTTGAAGAACTTCGGCTGAAACCACAGCTTCTCCGGGGAGTCCATGCTATGGGCTCCCACTGACCATCCAAGATACAAGAGAACGCGTTACCCATGATGCTTGCTGAACCCCCACAGAACCTGATTGCCCAGTCTCAGTCTGGCACTGGTAAAACAGCTGCCTTTCTCCTGGCCGTGCTCAGCTGAGTGGACCCAGCAGACAGATACCCCGGTGTCTGTACCTCTCCCCAGCATATGAGCTGGTGCTTCAAACAGGAAAAGCGATTGAGAAGAGGGGCACATTTTACCCATCTGCCAAAGAACTGAAGCTTGCCTGTGCTGTTCGAGGCAATAAATTGGAAAGAGTCCAGAAGACCAGTGAGCAGATTGTCATTGGCACCCCTGGGACTGTGCTGGACTGGTGCTCCAAGCTCAAGTTCATTGATCCCAAGAAAATCAAGGTGTTTGTTCTGGATGAGGCTGACGTCATGATAGCCACTCAGGGCCACCGGGATCAGAGCATCCGCATCCAGAGGATGCTGCCCAGGAACTGCCAGATGCTGCTTTTCTCCGCCACCTTTGAAGACTGTGTGGGAATTTGCCCAGAAAGTGGTCCCAGGCCCAAACGTTATCAAACTGAAGCGCGAAGAAGAGACCCTGGACACCAATAAGCGGTACTACGTCCTGTGCAGCAGCAGAGATGAGAAGTTCCAGGCCCTGCGTAACCTCTACACACCATTGCTCAAGCCATGATCTTCTGCCAGACTGGCAAAACCGCTAGCTGGCTGGCAGCAGAGCTCTCAAAAGAAGGCCACCAGGTGGCTCTGCTGAGTGGGGAGATGATGGTGGAGCAGAGGGCTGCGGTGACTGAGCACTTCCGAGAGGGCAAAGAGAGGGTTCTGGTGACCACCAACGTGTGCACCTGTGGGATCAATGTTGAACAAGTGTCTTTCGTCATCAACTTTGATCTTCCCGTGGACAAGACAGGAACCCTGACAACGAGACCTACCTGCACTGGATCGGATGCACAGGCCGCTTTGGCAGGAGGGGACTGGCAGTGAACATGGTGAACACCAAGCACAGCATGAACGTTCTGAATGGAATCCAGGGGCATTTTCATAAGAAGATGGAAAGATTGGACACAGATGATTTGGACGAGATTGAGAAAATAGCCAACTGAGAAGCTCCACCAGCCACTGGTGCCAATGACATCACCCCCAGGACAACAGCACAAGGAGAGAGAAACTGCCTACCTCACTTCAAATTATGTTTGGACTTGACAAAAATGTGTGCAAATGATGGGGGCAACAGAAGGAAAATTTTGCATTTTGGAAAAAGAAATTTTCAGGAAGCCCCTGGAATTGCATGCAGAATATAAGCATAAACATGTTTTCTAGAGAAAGGGCCCCTTGCATTCATCATCTCCTCTGGCGTGCACAAGACTCCAAAATGTTAAGAAACTCTGGGGTAAATGAAGAAGCACGCACCTCAGGAAAGAGGTCCCACACCTCCATGCACAGAATGTCTGCAATGCGGAACCAGAGAGGACCTTTGGGATGGTCCACTGTGGTTGAGCCACTATACTCAAAGGTGGGGACCCTTGATAGAAGCCTCGATGGGACAAGCAGAAGGGTACAGGAAGTGCTTATGCCTCCCAGGAAACATGGTGTCATTCATTCATTAACTGAGGCCCCACTGTGTGCCAACATTCACTGAGGCCCCACTGTGTGCCAAGCTCTGTGCTAGACCCTGGGACCACCAGCATCTCACCCTGAAGATTCCCAGTAGAGACGACACATAACAAGCTGCCCATAGAATGGGGCTGCCTTATTCATTTCTGTATTCTCCAAGCCTTGCTTGGACAATGTTGTGGGTAAGCCTCTGGCATTTAGAATCAGGGATCCTGGGTTTGAATCAGCTTGTCTGTCTGGCCTCCCTAATCTAAAAAAAAAGAAAAAATAGAAGAATCACAGCTTGTCTACTTCTTTGCTGTGTGACTCTGGGCAGGTCACATCATCTTTCTGAGACTCAATTACCTCATAATGTAATATGGTGTGAACTTACATCACAGAGTCTGATGAGGATTATGGGAACTAAGCTGTGAAAAGAGGCTGGGTGCAGAGGCTCATGCCTCTAATCCCAGCACTTCGGGAGGTCAAGGCAGGTGGATCTCTGGAGCCCAGGAGTTTGAGACCAGTCTGGGCAGCATAGCAAAACCCCATCTCTACAAAAAAAATACAGAAATTAGCCTGGTGTGGTGGTGCATACTTGTAGTCTCAGCTACTCAGGAAGCTGAGGTGGGAGAATCACTTGAGCCTGGGAGGTGAGGTTGCAGTGAGCTGAGATCGTGCCATATACTCCAGCATGGGTGACAGAGCCAGACCCCATCTCGAAAAAATAATAAAATAAACTGTGTAAAGAGCCTGGTATACACAAAGTGCTTGATAAGTAATAGCTATTGGAGTGAATTTTAATACCATCATGTCAAAGAGCCCTGGTGAACACTCTGGGCTCCTGTCCGCCTCCTGCAAAACAAGGGTTAAGCAGATCCCCTCTGCCTCTTCTGCACTAGGATCCTAGGAACTAGAAATGGTGGTTGTTTTAGGTGCGTGTGCAGCACCACCTTGTGGAAGAGAGGAAAATTGATAAAAATGTCAGTTTCCTATGAGGAGGATGTACTGGAAGCCACAGTTTGTAAAATATGAGCACATCTACCAAAAATGCCCAAATACAAGGTGATCCCCAATTCCAATCAGTTTTCCCAGTGGACTAATAACAAATATTTGCCAGTAAGAAAATAAAGAATGTGTTTCAGAATCACACAGACCAATGGGGAAAAACATAAAAATAAATAAATGAAAAATAAATAAAAATGTATTGACGTAGCCCTGATTAAACTTATAGGAAATGAAATATGCACTTCCAATATTTAGTTAATTTATTTAGATACAACTAATACATTTATATATGTTATGGGGGTACTATATGTAAGTATTACTCTTTTCCACTTTCAGTTTTCAAAAAGGTTTTTTAACTCAAACTCTTCACAGGCATCTCTGAACACAGTACTTTTCCCCTCTCCAAGGCAACTGTTGAATCTTCTTTTTTTTTTTTTTTTTTTGAGACAGAGTCTCACTCTGTCCCTAGGCGCCAGGCTAGAGTGCAATGGTCCGATCTCGGCTCACTGCAACCTCCGCCTCCCAGGTTCAAGCAATTCTCCTGCCTCAGCCTCCCAAGTAGCTGGGACTACAGGCACGCACCACCATGCCCAGCTAATTTTTGTATTTTTTAGTAGAGATGGGGTTTCACCATGTTGGCCAGGATGGTCTCAATCTCTTGACCTTGTGATCCACCCACCTCAGCCTCCCAAAGTGCTGGGATTACAGGTGTGAGCCACCACACCCGGCCTGAATCTCCTAAGCCAGTTTTTCCGGGCTCAGTATCTTTTACTCCATCAAGCAGAATGAGACACAGGGTGTCATGAATCTGGACATTTTTATTTTAATTTTTTTTAGACAGGGTCTCACTCTGTTGCCCAGGCTGGAGTGCAGTGGTTTGATCACGGCTCTCTGCAGTCTTGACTTCCCAGGCTCGGGTGATCCTCCCAACTCAGCCTCTCAAGTAGCTGGGACTACAGGTGAGTGCCACCATGCCTGGCTAATTTTTTTGAATATTTTCTACAGATGGAGTTTTAGGGCCTGGTGCAGTGGCTCACGCCTGTAATCCCAGAACTTTGGGAGGCCGATGTGGGCAATTCAAGAGGTCAGGAGTTCGAGACCAGCCTGGCCAACATGGTGAAACCCTGACTCTACCAAAAATACAAAAATTAGCTGGGCACAGTGGCACACACCTGTAATCTGAGCTGCTTGGGAGGCTGAGGCAGGAGAATCGCTTGAATCCCAGAGGTAGAGGTTGCACTGAGCCAAGATCGTGCCACTGCAATCTAACCTGAGCAACAGGGTGAGACTCCGTCTATAAAAAAAAAAAAAAAAAAAAAAGATTAGGCCGGGCCTGGTGGCTCACGCCTATAATCCAGGCACTTTGGAGGCCAAGGCGGGCGGATCACCTGAGGTCAGGAGTTCAAGACCAGCCTGACCAACATGGCGAAACCCCGTCTTTAAAAAAAAAAATTAGCCGGGTGCGGTGGCTCACGCCTGTAATCCCAGCACTTTGGGAGGCCCAGGTGGGTGGATCACGAGGTCAAGAGATCGAGACCATCCTGGTCAACACGGTGAAACCTCGTCTCTACTAAAAATACAAAAAATTAGCTGGGCATGGTGGCGCGTGCCTGTAGTCCCGGCTACTCGGGAGGCTGAGGCAGGAGAATTGCCTGAACCCAGGAGGCGGAGGTTGCGGTGAGCCAAGATCGCGCCATTGCACTCCAACCTGGGTAACAAGAGCAAAACTCCGTCTCAAAAAAAAAAAAAAAAAAATTAGCTGGGCATGGTGGCGGGCACCAGGAATCCAAACTACTCAGGAGGCTGAGGCAGGAGAATCTCTTGAAACCAGCAGGTAGAGGTTACAGTGAACCGAGACCGAGCCAATACACTCCAGCCTGGGCGAAAGAGCAAAACTCTGTCTCAAGAAAAAAAGAAAGAAAAAAGGAACGGAGTTTTACTATGTTGCCCAGGCTGAAAATCGGGACATTCTTAACAAACCTCAATGACATATTCATGTGTTGTTAAGCATTTTTAAAATGAATCCTACAGATGCATACTTATGGCTCCACAGTATCAAGGTGAAGGTGGGATTTCTTTTGTTTTGTTCGTTTGTTTATTTGAGACGGAGTCTGGCTGGAGCACAGTAGCACCAACTGCGCTCACTACAACCTCCGCCTCTGGGTTCAAGCGATTCTCCTGCCTCAGCCTCCCGAGTAGGTGGGATTACAGGCCCCAGCCACCACGCCCAGCTAATTTTATTTTGTATTTTTAGTAAAGACAGGGTTTTGCCGGGCGCGGTGGCTCACGCCTGTAATCCCAGCACTTTGGGAGGCCGAGGCGGGTGGATCACGAGGTCAAGAGATCGAGACCATCCTGGTCAACATGGTGAAACCCCGTCTCTACTAAAAATACAAAAAATCAGCTGGGCATGGTGGTGCGTGCCTGTAATCCCAGCTACTCAGGAGGCTGAGGCAGGAGAATTGCCTGAACCCAGGAGGCGGAGGTTGCGGTGAGCCGAGATCGTGCCATTGCACTCCAGCCTGGGTAACAAGAGCAAAACTCCGTCTCAAAAAAAAAAAAAAAAAACAAAGACAGGGTTTTACCATGTTGGCCAGGCTGGTCTCAAACTCCTGACCTCAAGTGATCTTCCCGCCTCAGCCTCCCAAAGTGCTGAGATTGCAGGGTGAGCCACCGCACCTGGCTGCTAGTTGAGATCTTTAAAGGCCAAGGTGTCTACCACAAACTGTCCGTCGCTCTTCAAAATGAAGTTCGTGAGAGAACAGCGCCCCATAAAGGCCATTATTTTAAAGACGACCTCCCTCCTGTGGATTATTGGTGGAGGATAGGGAAGACCTGGACATACCGAACAAAACAAGCAGTAAAGGGGTATGCCTTCGCTTTTAGAAAATAAAGTCAATCCTAAGCCCCAGGACTCCTGAGGCTTTTAGAAAATAAAGTCAATCCTAAGCCCCAGGACTCCCCAGGCTCAGCCCAAGCCCCATCCCCTCACCCCAAGAAGCCAGCGCCTCCTGACCCTGGGGCAGACGCTACCTAGTTCCCATAGGGAGACAAGTCTCCTCCTGCAGCAGGAAATGGGGTATGGTGGGGGCAGGCCAGCTCCAGGACACGCTGGGAAATTCCCAGCCTGAGAACCTTGCTCACAAGGAAGCCCAAGGGGCACTTGGCTTCATCTCCCAACCTTTTTTCCTCGCAACCTCAAATGGAAAGAGAAACCTCCTCTTTCCTCTTCAAAGCACACCTAAGTTTGAGTTTCCAATAAAAAAAAATTTAAAAAAAAAACGAACAAAACAAAGCTGTTTCAGTTTCAGTTTCCATTTCTAGCCGTCAGGAGAGATGGCTGCTGAACTAAGGCAGCCAGCAGAGGGAGACCCCGCGGATGCCTGGACGGCTCCCCAGCCCTCCCCGCAAGCAAAAGACAAGACGATAAAGCTAGTGATTCTTCCGCCGCAAGGTGGCTCACGCCTGTGATCCCAGCACTTTGTGAGGCCGAGGCGGTCGGATCACCTGAGGTCAGGAGTTCGAGACCAGCCTGGCCAACATGGTGAACTCCCTGTCTGAACTAAAAACACCAGAAATTAGCCGGGCATGGTGGCGGGCGCCTGTAATCCCAGCTACGCGGGAGGCTGAGGTGGGAAAATCGCTTGAACCTGGGAGGAGGAGGTTGCGGTGAGCCAAGATTCCGCCATTGCACTCCAGCCCGGGCAACAAAAGCGAAAGTCCATCTCAAAAAAAAAAAAAAAAAAAAAAAAAAAAAGCTAAATCTCTCTCTAACTCACCCCATCTGCAGTTCCGAGGCCTGCTGGAGAAAGGCTGGGAGCTGCCACTTACAAGGCTGGGCAGAGGCAGAGACGATTCATTCCTGGTCCCACAGAGATGGCAGGCTTCCAGGACCGGTATGACAACCCAGGGAACAGGCTGGATGCCTTCATAAAACACAGCCTCCAGCCCCAGGGTGACTAGAAGGATGGAGTGAAGGATGCAGGGGACAGAATAGAGCAGTTCTTGAGGGATCAGTGGTGTGCTGAGCTGATTCTGCACCAAGAAGTCAGCGTGCTGAAGGTGGCTAAGGTAAGCACTCTGGAATCCGCGGGGTTCAAATCCCAGCTCTGCCCTGTGAGACTGTGGGACTGCGGAACGGTAAGAGATGAGTTACTTTGTCTCTCTGAGCGTCAGTGTCTTCCTCTCTAAAGCTGGTTTCTAATAACGGTAAATGCGACAAAGCATGGGAAAGTGCTCTTAAGCAGTAAACTATTCTACAAATCTAGATGATGATGATGATGATTTGGGATGCAGCTGTCTGAGTGCCAGGCAATCAAGTGGGATATGGATAACAGGTTTGTAGAAAATGTATGCTTTTTGGCCAGGCGCAGTGGCTCACGCCTGTAATCCCAACACTCTGGGAGGTCCAGGGGAGAGGGTCGCATGAGCCCGGGAGTTTGAGGCCAGCCTGGGCAACATAGCAAGACTTTGTCTCAATTATTTAAAATTTTTAATTTTTTAAAGATGTTTTTAAATTCTTCAAAGAAATTAAAATTTATGCCTTTTGTTTCCTCTTTAACAAGTCCCACTTTTTACCCCTAAAGTCATAAAGATATATTTATATTTATATTTATATATCTTTGTGTATATATATTTTCCTTCTAAAATGACGCTGACTGATTTTCTTAGAAACTACCTAGTAATATCAGAGGGTTTTCTATGGGTTCAGAGAGTGTTGTTAGGGGTTGACCATGGAATCAAATACCTATTTGTAGCATGGTTTCCCCTGGGGAAGTACTAAACTATATTCAACTTTTAACACATCACCCTAAATCAAAAATGCCTTGACTGTAAATCTAGATTTGGTTCATTTTGCTAGAATGAAAGTTATCTAACATTATCTTAAGCAAATCAGGCTTTACCTGGGAATGGCAACAGCTGCTGAGAATAAGACTGAAAAGGAAGGAAATGCAGCTTTAATGAATCGTTAGGCCAGGCTCTTGCCTGTAATCGCCGCACTTTAAAAAGCCAGTGTAGGCAGATTACTTGAGCCCAGGAGTTCAAGACCAGCCTGGGCAACATAATGAAACCTTGTCTCTACAGAAAATTAGCCAGGTATGGTAGCATTCACCTGTGGTCCCAGCCACTCAGGAGGCTGAGGTGGGAGGCTCACTTGAGGCCAGGAGGGAGCTATCAATGTAATTTACACATATTCCCATTGAGCTGTCTTTCTCATCAGTTGTAAGAACGCTTTGTAACTTACAGATATTTACCATTCTTTTTCTTTCTTTTTTGAGACAGAGTCTCGCTCTGTCACCCAGGCCGAAGTGCAATGATATGATCTTGAAGCATGAAAGGCCATGAAACAAACCTCTCGAACACGAAACTGGGAAGGAAGTGGTAATTTATTTGGGCAGGAGCTGCGGCGGAGCTGAATGCCCCAAATAGCCGAGCTCACCTAACAAAGAAAGTCTCTGCTCTTTTAAAGGCTTACAACTCTAGAAATTACATGTGAAGGGTCTTGGTCCATGAAGTAGCATGGGGTACATGACTTAGGTGGGGGTTTGATCGTGTTTAAGTAAAAGCAATGCCTTCTGGAAAGGTTCCTCCATACCATGCCTGTGATCTATAGGAGGGTGATTAAAGGTGGTGACCGGCCTGCCAGCCTTTACTTCCCCTATTGAAATACAACGTGGAAGTCAAGGGGGAGGTGGTTTTAGATGCTTAAGGGTGAGTAAGGGTTTCCTTCCTTAATGTCAGCTCACTGCAACCTCCGCCTCCCAGGTTCAAGCATCCCTCCCTCTCTGGCCTCCCAAAGTGCTGGGATAACAGGAATGAGCCACCATGCCCGGCTCGAGGACATGATCTTGAGTGAAGCAACCTCTCATTGTCTGAGAGCAATGCTCTGGCAGGGACTCAACTAGGAGCTGTCAGCAGCAACACTCCCAACAGCTGGAAAATGAGTGTCCCAGTCCTGAAGGGGCATCTGGTGGCAAGTCACGTCATCCTCATCCATGGCACTTCAAATCTGTGTGCTCTGCTGTGTGTGAGTTTCATCTCAAATTTCAACTGAATAATCCAGGAAAAAGAATGATTCAGGCACAGCGGCTCATGCCTGTAATCCCAGCACTTTGGGAGGCTGAGGCAGGTGGATCACTTGAGGTCAGGAGTTTGAGGCCAGCCTGGCCAATGTAGTGGAACACCATCTCTACTAAAAATATGAAAAAAAATTAGCAGGGTGTGGTGGCATGCACCTGTATTCCAGCTACTAGGGAAACTGAGGCAGGAGAATTGCTTGAACCCAGGAGGCAGAGGTTGCAGTGAGCTGAGACCGTACCACTGCTCTCCAGCCTGAGCAGCAGAGCAAGACTCGATCTCAAAAAAAAAAAGACTCCCAGATTTCTAGCCACTGCTAACACATAGTGAACCCTGCTCTTCTTTCTGTTCATACCCATCTAATTAAAATTTCAATTTGAAATTTGTCTCCCCCATTAGAATAGCTCACATTTATTGAGTACCAACTATGTGCCAGGTACCAGGCTGAGTGCTTTTCATCTATCTCTTCTTTGAAACATCCCAGTAGCCTTAGGATGTAGGTAATATTATCATCCTTGTTTTCCAGGTGGGGAAGTTGAGACACAGATAGTTTAGATGACTTCCACATTCACACAATGTATACACTCGGATTTGAACCCAGACACTCTGGATCCAAAGCTCATGCTACAACTACTTTGCTTTGCTGTAAACTCAGCAAGAACGGAGGACCATCTTATTCACCACTGTCTCCCAGTCCCTAACATAGTGGCTAATACATAACAGGTGCTCAGTAAACATGTGTTGAATGAATGGATGAATTAGAGGAGGACTGAGTGAAGTCTTGGTTGAGGTCTGGAACAGCATGACACAGGTGAAATTCTTTACCCAGTGCCTAGCACACAAGTGCTCAATAAATGCCACAGCTACCAGCTGTTATTAGGTCCTTCTGCTGCCCCCTCTAAATTCTCCCTTCATATCCTAGTGTTGGGGTAGAGAGAATTCTAAAGAGCTGGATTCTTTCCAGTCCTGGCAGTTCCCTCACTCCTAGTTCTATATCAGGGCCAAAATGGCAAAAACAGAACGAATGTTGTGGTAGAAATTGCTATTTTCCCTCAATGTCCTTTCTCCCTTTCTTTCATAACAATAGAATTTTTAGTTAGGCACATTGCCAAAGGCTAAAGACTACATTGCCCAGCCTCCCTTGCAGCTGGGTGTGACCATGTGATTAAGTTCTGACCATTGGTGTTCTTTCCTATTTTATGCATAAATTTGCATGTTTATCCCTGACAATATTTGCCATTTGCCAGTTGGTTTCAGGATCCTCAGGAGCTATCTCCCTGGTGCTTTGGAGCCAGGAAGGAGGATGGAGAAAATGTTGTGATATTAGGCATTGAGACAATTTTTGTGCAGGTTTCTGTCCTTTGGGTAAGTTGAAGACTGGATGCAGCTTTATTCCGTGCCTCTCCAGATATCACAAGGAGAAAGTGCCTAAGACCCACAAGTCCAACTGAGCTGTTTGTAGCAAGAATCATGAGACCCACAGACCTGGTGCCTGAGTGCAGTTCCAGGGAAGCCCTAGCTCCTTCCAGGCGGGGAAACTGCTTCCTGGAAGTAAGAAAGACTGTGGAGTCCCGTCCCTGATGATTACCATAATTCATCTCCTTGTATTCTGTTCTCCAGAATACAAGGAGTGAATACAGACAGCAGAGCAAGAACCATGAAACCCACAGACTTGGTGCCTGAGTGCAGCTCCAGGGAAGCCCTACTTCCGGGCTGGGAACCTGCTTCCTGCCTTCACGGCCTGTGCAGCGCTCACAGACACCTCCCTGGGGCCTGGCTGGCTGCCTTATCAGGACCTCTGAGTTTTCTGGCAAAAAAAAAAAAAAAGAATACAAGGAGATGAATTATGGTAATCATCAGGGACGGGGCTCCACAGTCTTCCTACTTTTAAACAGGGGGGTGTTCACAATTCTATAGAGTTCTTGGGGCCTACAGAAAACAGGCTGATAGGAGTTAGCAAGAGCCAGTATCACAGGGGGACCAGGAGGTGCCCAGTGAATTTGATTCAGATCCAAGAAGGGATTCAGAGAAGAAAGTCTTGGGGTTTCAAGGAGGAAGCACCTTGGACTGCTGACGCCTTTCTTCTACACCCTGGTTTACTTGCCTTTCTATCCAGACCCCATGTCAAGCCTGCCAGTCACTCCCCAGCCTTCAATTTTCTGCCCATTTGTCCTTCCATTCCATTCACTCCTGGAACATAAGGACATTTTGGGTTTCAAGTCACAGAGACCCAATTCAAAACAGTTTAAGCAAAAAGAAGTAGAATGGGCTGGGTGCGGTGGCTCATACCTACAGTCCCAGCACTTTAGGAGGCCAAGGAAGGAAGATCACTTGAGGCCAGGAGTTTGAGACCAGCCTGGGCAACACAGCCGTCTCAGCTCTACAAAAAATTTAAGTTAGCTAAGTGTGGTAAGCTCATTATCTGTAGTCCTAGCCACTCGGGAGGCTGAGGTAGCAGGGTTGCATGAGCCCAGGAGTTTGAGGTTACAGTGAGCTATGATTTTGGCACTACACCCCAGCCTGGGTGACAGAGTAAGACCCTGACTCTAAAAATACAAATACAAAATAAGTAGAATATAAGGGCCCATAGGAGTCCAGGGGAAGTATGGGAAGTAAAAAGTTCTTCTTTAAAGTTTTCTTTCTTTTCAAGAATAAATCTTAAGTGTGCTAATAACTCTTTGTTGAGACCTATCCCATGTAGCTATTAGACATGCCATGCTTACCGACATGTAGTACATTCTATGTCCTTGTACTTTAACCAAGATATGTGTTCTGGACATGCTCACGGGCACGTCCCAGCTCACAGCCTATGCCCCTTACCCTTTTAGAAAAGTTTTAAGTTATTAGCCAATCGGGTTTTAGTTTTAGATTATGAGGTCTGGCTCCAGCCAATGGAGATCAGACACAGCAGTAAGGATGACCCTAACTGCATACGAGACAAATATACCTGCTTTCCTTTGTTCATTGTACTCTTGTGGCAAGATGGCTGGCGAGAGTACTCTTCCTGCAGTCCAGGAAGTAAAAATTGCTTGCTAAAAAATCCTTTGTCTCAGTGCTAATTTTTCTTTGCTGCACCGAGCATCTGTTTCCAATAGGAAGCTAATATTAGGCACAACTGGACTGTATTAGTCAGGGTTCTCCATAGAAACAGAACCAGTAGGATATAAGTACAGATACAGAAGAGGGGATTTATTAGGGGAATTGGTCGTATTAGTCTGGCCTCACACTGCTATAAAGAAATACCTGAGACTGGGTAATTTACAAACAAAACAGGTGTAATGGCTCACACTTCTGCAGTCTGTACAGGAAGCATAGCAACTTCTGCTTCTGGGGAGGCCTCAGGAAACTTAAAATCATGGCTGGAGCAAGAGTCAGAGAGAGACGTGGGAGGTCCTTATTCTTTTTTTCTTTTCGGGTACAGAGTCTCGCTCTGTCACCCAGGCTGGAGTGCCGTGGTGCGATCTTGGCTCACTGCAACCTCCACCTCCTGGGTTCAAGCAATTCTCCTGCCTCAGCCTCCCTAGTAGCTGGGATCACAGGTACATACCATGAAGCCCAGCTAATTTTTGTATTTTAGTAGAGACGGGGTTTCACCATCTTGGCCAGGCTGGTCTTGAACTCCTGACCTCAAGCAATCCACCTGCCGACCTCCTACGCACTTTTTAAACAACCAGATCTCACAAGAACTCACTCACTATACAGTATCAAGGGAGGATGGTGCTAAACCATCATGAGAACTCCACCCCCATACTCCAATCACCTCCCACCAGGTCCCACCTCCAACACTGGGGATTACAATTTAACATGAGATTTGGGCAGAGACACAGGTCCAAACCATATCATTGGCTTATATGATTACAGAGGCTTCAAAGTCCCAAAATATGCCGTCAACAAGCTGGAGATCCAGAGAAGCCAGAGGTTTAAGTCTCAGAGTCCAAAGACCCAAGAACGTGGAGTTCTGATGTCCGAGGGTAAGAGAAGATGAATGTCCCTACTCCCAAGGAGAGATGGCAAATTTACCACCCTTCCTTCACATTTTTATTCTATCCAGGCTCTCAGTGGATTGGATGCTGCCCCCCACCCCATTAGTGAGGGCAGATCTTCATTACTCAGTGAACTCATTCAAATGCCAATCTCCTCTGGAAATAGCCTTACAGATGTACCTAGCGATAACATTTCATTCTCTGGGCATCCTGACACATAAAATTAATTGTCATGTGGATCCAGGAGTCCAGATGATGCCAGAGGGGGGTGCCAGCTACTTTATACGGCAGGCCAACACTCCTTGACAATCACACAGACAGTCCTGCGTAGCACTTCAGTTACACAGACACATTTCCACAGAGCAGCAGAGACTGAGTACAGGGAAGCTAGAAGCGGACGTGTGGGGGATTTCTGCAGCTGCAAGAAGATGCCTGGGAACAGACACAGAAACTCTCCCTCCCAGATAAGCAAAACACAGCAGCAGAAAGGCAGCTATTTAAATAAATTCATTGGAGAGTCTAAGGTAACTCTCCAGACCAAGCTGTAAAGGAGATAAGATGGAAATAATCACTCCAATACCAAAAATAGACAGGCCTTAAAGGTACTGGGGTTCTCAGCAGGGCGTGGTGGCTCACACCTATAATCCCAGCACTTTGGGAGGCCCAGGTGGGTGGATCACCTGAGGTCAGGAGTTCGAGACCAGCCTAACCAATATGGTGATACCCTATCTCCATTAAAAATACAAAAATTAGCCAGGTGTGGTGGTGTGTACCTGTAGTCCCAGCTACTTGGGAGGCTGAGACAGGAAAATTGCTTGAACCCAGGAGGTGGAAGTTGCAGTGAGGTGAGATCACTCCACTGCACTCCAGCCTGGGCAAGACAGCAAGACTCTATCTCATGCTCTGCATTGTGGGGATCCAAGCTAAGACAATATTCATCTTTGTGAATCTTTCTCCTGCCCCAAACCTAGCTCAACCCCTTCCTATCCACTGGGTCTTTTCCCTCTCTGCAGATGCCTACTCAACTGGGTGGTATTTTAACAAACCATAAAACCAACACATTACTGATTTCATGTTCCCTTTTGAAATCCTCAAATGTCATCCAACATATTAATGATCAAATCATTGAAAGCTATGTAACCCTCGGCGATTTCATGAAGTTTAAGAAAAACCGAATAGGTTAAGGTCTGAATGCTTATCGTTTGAATAACTCCTATATTGCTTTGAAGTTCATTGTCAGTCATTCTAACCATATGGCAGATGTTTGGAGTCTTAACCAATTGTTGACTTAGCTTTGCGAAATCGTCACTGCTCTTTAAATCCTCATAATATGGTATTGCTCAAGGATTAAGTACTACCAAACACTGGAAATATAAGAACTTTTAGAATTGATGTGATTAAAACATGTGATGCTTTCCACTTGGGGATAGCCAGTTTGAAAAGTTAAATTGAAATATGTCATGATTGACAAACTCCTTGAAAGAATCATCTGCACTTCCGGTCTCCGTGCCCCCCATCCCACCCACCCTAATCTGGCTTCAGCTCCCTCCTCTCCCCTGAAACTGCACCCACCTCCATTGCCAGTTTTTTTCCTGGGTAATTCTCAGATCTGTGTGTCTTAAATTCTCAAAAGCATTGGGCAATGTGGATGACTTTTTAAAACTCTGGTTTGTTCCCCACTCTTGAGCCGCCCCAGCCGGTACTGCCTAAATTTCTCTTCCTCTGCCCATCACTTAAATTTGGGGCTTGGCCAGGCATAGTGGCTCATGCCTGTAATCCCAGCACTTTGGGTTGCTGAGGGGCTAGGGGAGGGATAGCAGGGGGCAAGGGGATAGAGGAGGGATAGCATTAGGAGAAATACCTAATGTAGATAACGGGGTGATGGATGCAGCAAACCACCATGGCACGTGTATACCTGTGTAACAAACCTGCGTGTTCTGCACATGTACCCCAGAACTTAAAGTATAATAAAAAATAAAAAAAGATCCTATATCCTGGCTGGGTGCGATGGCTCATGCCTGTAATCCCAGCTCTTTGGGAGGCCGAGGCAGGTGGATCACCTAAGATCAGGAGTTAGAGACCATCCTGGCCAACATGGAGAAGACCCGTCTTTACCAAAAATACAAAAATCAGCCTGGCGGGGTGGTGGGCACCTGTAATCCCAGCTACTCAGGAGTCTGAGGCAGGAGAATCACTTGAACCTGGGTGGAGGTTGTAGTGAGCCGAGATCGAGACATTGCACTCCAGCCTGGGCGACGAGCGAAACTCCATCTCAAAAAAAAAAAAGATGGTATATCCATTTGCCTCACTACCCTTTGCTACTTAAACCACCATGCCTTTCACTCTCTGCTCTTGGTCATTCCATTCCAGGCACACACTGATGTTCCTTATGCTTGCTGCTGGGTGGTACCACCAGAGGGTCTTCACACTTGTCATTCCTTCTGCCATGAAGGGTCTTCTTCCTTCTGCTATTCACGTGGCTCACTCTTTACCTTCTTTTTTTTTTTTTTTTTCCTGTGACGGAGTTTCACTGTTGTTGCCCAGGCTGGAGTGCAATGGCACAATCTCAACTCACTGCAACCTCCGCCTCCCAGGTTCAAGTGATTCTCCTGCCTCAGCCTCCCAAGTAGCTGGGACTACAGGTGTCCACCACCACACCCAGCTAATTTTGTATTTTTAGTAGAGATGGAGTTTCTCCATGTGGTCAGGCTGGTCTTGAACTCCTGACCTCAGGTGATCTGCCCACCTTGGCCTCCCAAAGTGCTGGGATTACGGGCATGAGCCACCGCACCCGGCTTCTTTACCTTCTTATGTCTTTTCTTAGATGTCTTCTTTTCAGGGAGGCCTTCCCTAATCACCTTATGTAAGACTGAACACCTAAATACACACACCCTGACACACACACACACACACACACACACACACACAACCTCTTAATCCGTTTCCTTGCTTTGTTTTCGTGCTTAGCGCTTATCACCATCTTCTTTACTATAGTTTTATTTATTTATCCTATTTATTGTTGGTCTTCACTACCAGAAAGCAAGCTCTCTGCAGGCGGGGATTTTTCACTACTGTTTGTTCATTATTGTATCCACAGCACCTGCCTGGCACAAAGGAGGCGCCCAATAAGTATCGTTGAATGAGCGAGTAAATAAATGAATGAGTGAATGAATGAATGAGTGAATGATACGCCAAGATTTAATCCTTCCCACCTGTCCAGGTACATTTCTCACCTTTCCCCTGCTCACCCTTGCATGCCAGGGCACATGGGACACTTGAGTTCCTGGCACGCCCTAGTGTCATTTACCCTTCTTAGCCTTTATCTATGCTGTGCCCTCATCCTCCTGGCTGGAGTCCCAGTCATTTTTATTACTTTTTTTTGAGACAGAGTCTCATGCTGTCACCCAGGCTAGAGTACAGTGGTGCCATCATAGTTCACTGCAGCCTGAAACTCCCAGATTCAGGCAGTCTCCCAAGTAGCTGGGGCTACAGGTGCACACCACGACATTTAGCTATTATTTTTTATTTATTTATTTTTTTTTGAGACAGTTTCGCTCTTGTTACCCAGGCTGGAGTGCAATGGTGCGATCTCGGCTCACCGCAACCTCCGCCTCCTGGGTTCAGGCAATTCTCCTGCCTCAGCCTCCTGAGCAGCTGGGACTACAGGCACGCGCCACCATGCCCAGCTAATTTTTTGTATTTTTAGTAGAGACGGGGTTTCACCATGTTGACCAGGATGGTCTCGATCTCTTGACCTCGTGATCCACCCGCCTCGGCCTCCCAAAGTGCTGGGATTATAGGCCTGAGCTACCGCGCCCGGCCTTAGCTATTATTTTTAAAATTTTTGTAGCGATTGCTCCAGGCCACCACTGCCTCTCAGCTGCACCACTGCACCGTGTCCTGACTGTCTCCCTCCATCTTCTCCGGCCCTTGCAATCATCTTCGCCACAGAAGCAGAGAAGTTATGAGGATGGCAAAGGGCAGACTGGCATTCAAAGCCAATGTGGAGGGGAGAGTTGGGTCCATGAGTCTGGATTTCAGGGAAGAGGTCTGGATTTAAGATACAAATGTCAGAGTCACTGGGTGGGTGGCTCATGCCTGTAATCCCAGCACTTTGGGAGGCCAAAGAGGGCAGATCACTTGAAGTCAGGAGTTTGAGACTAGCCTGGGCAACATGGTGAAACCCTGTCTCTACTAAAATTACAAAAAAATTAGCCAGATGTAGTGGTATGCTCCTGTAATTCCAGCTCCTTGGGAGGCTGAGGCACAAGAATCGCTTGAACCCAGGAGGTGGAGGTCGCAGTGAGCCGAGATCGCACCATTTTACTCCAGCCTGGGTAACAGAATGAGACTCCATCTCAAAAATAAATGAATAAATAAAAATTAAATGAAAATGTGGGAGTTGCCAGGGTAAAAACATTTAAACGCTGGTTGAAATCACCAAGGGAGTAAGTCTAGAGCAACAAGAGAAAAGGACCCAGGACTAAGCCCTGGAGTGCTTATTATTCAGAGTTTGGGGAATTGCAGGTGTCCACTATGATGCCCAGGCTGGTCTTGAACTCCTAGCCTCAAGTGATCCTCTAACCTCGGCCTCCCAAAGTGCTGGGATTACAGGTATGAGCCACAGCACCCGGCCTGGATCTCTGGTCTTTAATATTCCTCTCAAGCAGGTGTCTGCTAACACCAAATGAAACTCATGTGCCCGCTTCTCACCAAGTTTTTATGCTTTTTTCCTACTTAACACACATTGCACTGGACTTTTGGAGTCTTTTTTTTTGAGACGAAGTTTTGCTCTTCTTGCCCAGGCTGGAGTGCAATGGTGCCGTCTCAGTTCACCAAAACCTCCATCTCCCAAGTTCAAGCGATTCTCCTGCCTCGGCCTCCCGAGTCGTTAGGATTACAGGCATGTGCCACCACGCCGGCTAATTTTGTATTTGTAGTAGAGACTGGGTTTCTCCATGTTGGTCAGGCTGGTCTCGAACTCTCGCCCTCAGGTGATCTGCCTGGCTCAGCCTCCCAAAGTGCTGGCTTACAGGCATGAGCCACTGCACCAGGCCTTGGAGTCTCTTTTCTTAGCTGTCTCCTCCGCCACTCTGGGAGCCCCCTTGGAACAGGAACCTCATCTTATTTCATCTTCTTGGCTCAGTGCATGAACTTGGTTCAGTGCGTGGGTCACAATACCTGATAAACCCACTTTAGAAATAGTGAGTGTGAGGGATTAGGCTAGAGTCGGGCACAGGGCAGACAAGGACTCTCAATCTGTTCTCTCAGACTCCAGATTCTAACTCCTTCACCTGAACATGAGCCCGTCCCTTCTGTTCCCAAGCCTCGATTTCCTTTTGTTTTTGTTTTTCCAGTTTTTACTATTTGCCTCGATTTCCTTAGACAGATTTAAGCCGTTGAATTGACTAACAACCATCCTACTCCAACCTACTGGGCAAATTGCCTGCTCTAGGGTCAAACACTATCCAATTTCAGTTTCCAAACATCATAAAAGGGAAATTCTAAAAGCTGAGAATCGAAACTGACAGCAGAGAGATAGACTCGATGACAGGCTTTTTAAGGTGGCCCCAGATATTCCGACCTCAGCCCAGCGTCCTCCTGTGCCTCTACTCAGTGAGGTAGTCTCCAAGAAAGGGGACCCCGAGTCAGCCCATCACACCTGGTTTCCTATCTGCTAGGGTCATTCATCCCACGCAGCACTGGAGGGCAGCTGAGGAGGAGCCGCCTTAACAAAGGGGTTGTGTGCCAGGGAGCTGGGTAGGTGTCTGGCTATATATCTGCCCAGCGGAGGTACTCTGGGTACAAAGATGGCACTGACACAGGAGCTGTATGCCACACCAGCCTCCAGGCTGGACTCCTTCGTGGCTCAGTGGCTGCAGCCCCACCGGGAGTGGAAGGAAAAGGTGCTGGACGCTGTGCGGACCGTGGAGCAGTTTCTGAGGCAGGAGCATTTCCAGGGGGAGCATGGGCTGGACCGAGATGTGCGGGTGCTGAAGGTGATCAAGGTAAGACTGGGCTCCTCCAGTCCCCCACGCAGGACAAAACCCACTAGCAGAGTCCATGTCCCTGAGGATGCTGGGGACGCCTGTCCTCCTGATCCCTTGCCCATGCTGATGACATCTCAGGACACCCCATCCCACCTGGCTGTCTACACCTCACTGCACCACTACCTTCAGCAGAATGAGTCTAATAATAATACTCATATTTGGGGCCTCACTAGCCTAACCTTTTCATATATACACTGTCTCTAATTCTTGCACCCTGTGAGATAGGTACTATTGGTTTTTTTGCAGGGGTGGGGGTGGTTTGTTTTTGTTTTGAGATGGAGTTTCGCTCTTGTTGCCCAGGGTGGAATGCAATGGTGCGATCTCAGCTCACTGCAACCTCCATATCCTGGGTTCAAGAGAAACCTCCCGAGTAGCTGGGATTACAGGCATGCGCCACCATGCCCGGCTAATTTTGTATTTTTGCTAAGACAGGGTTTCTCCATGTTGGTCACGCTGATCTTGAACTCCCGACCTCAGACAATCCACCTGCCTCAGCCTCCCAAAGTGCTGGGATTACAGGCGTGAGCCATTGTGCCTGACCTAAGATAGGTACTATTCTTTACAGATTAGCAAAATGGAGGCTCAGAACTAATACAAAGCGAGGTCCTTAGTTGGATCCTGGTGTGAATGAACCATCTGTAAAATATGGTTTGGGAACAACGGTGGAATTTTCATATGGCCTAGATATCAGACAGTGTATATATCTGGCGTAGGAAATCGTTGATTTTTGTTAGGCGTAACAGTGGTTGTGTGGTTATCAAGGAGAAAGTTCTCTTTTGTTTGGACACAAACACTGACGTATTTAGGGACAAAGTTCCTTGGTGTCTGTAATTTACTTTAACGTGGCTTAGATTAAGCAAATGCAGACAGAAGTTGAGACTTGTTGAATCAACTAGTTGGGTATATGACTGTTAGTTGTATCATCTTTCTATTTTTCCATATGTTTTACCTTTTTTAATAAAATGAAATTATTTTTTAGAGATAGGGTCTCGCTCTGTCACCCAGGCTGGAGTGCAGTGGCACAATAACGGCTCACTGCAGACTCCACCTCCCTGGGCTCAGGTGATCCTCTCACCTCAGCCTCCCAAGTAGCTTGGGGCTACAGGCTTGCACCACCATGCTCAGCTAATTTTTGTATTTTTTGTAAAGACAGGGTTTCACCAATGTTGCCCATGCTGGTCTCGAGCTTCTGGACTCAAGAATATGCCCACCTCAGCCTCCCAAAGTGCTGGGATTACAGGTGTGAGCCACCACACCTGACCAGTAAAATGATTTTTTAAATGGAGGCTCAGAGAAGTGAGGTGACTTGCCCAAGGTCACACATGAGTGTTGAAGCTGGGATTTGAGCTTGACTCAAGGGATCCAAGCCCCCCCTCACTGAGATTTTTCTCCAATCCCTTCCTCCAGCTGTTTCATGCCACCTCCTGTGCTAGCTAGGATCAAATTCAAAAGGGTCAGAGCTAGAAAGGCTTTGGAGGATCAGACAGTCTCACCAATCCCTCACTTAAATATTAAGTAAACTGAGGCACAGAGAGATATCCCAAGATCATACAGCAAGTTGGTGGCAAAGGCAAGACTAGAATTAAGACTCCTGACTCCCAGCCCAGTGATCAAGTTCTCTCTCTGAGGGTAACCAACTCACAGAGGGACCTAGACGCCGCAGGCCCCTATCCTTTGCACCTATCCCCAGCATATGAAGCCTGAGACCATATAGTTTATAAGTGAGAAAGCATAGATTTTGATATCAGACAGACTCTTCGCTTCTTCCCTTACCAGCTGCGTGGCTTTGCTTACCACTCTTATTTCTCAAAGCCACAATCTTCTCATCTGTGATTGGGGCATCATCATCCTTGTGTCTCCCTCACCAAGCCAATGGTGCAATGCAGGCTGAATGACTGGTACGTGATACATGCTCAGAAAAAGCAGCATCATTCTAATTCCTGCCAAGCTTTCTTCCGGGCCTGAGACACAAGTCTGACTCCGGCAGACCCTCCCAGACCACACCCTCCCCAACAACCCTGAGAATAAAGTGGAAGGAATAAGGAGTGTCTGGTAAGACAAGGATGCTACAAGAATGAGTTTTTTTGTTTCTGTTTTTACTTATTTATTTTTGAGACGGAATCTTACTCTGCTGCCCAGGCTGGATTACAGTGGCACACTCCGCTCACTGCAACCTCCGCCTCCAGGGTTTAAGAGATTGATTCTCCTGCCTCAGCCTCCCGAGTAGCTGCTATTACAGGGCTGCACCACCACGCCCGGCTAATCTTTGTGTTTTTAGTAGAGGCAGTGTTTCACCATGTTGGCCAGGCTGGTCTTGAACTCCTGACCTCAAATGATCCAACCACCTCAGCCTCCCAAAGCGCTGGGATTACAGGCGTGAGCCACTGAGCCTGGCCGAGAATAAGTTTTTACAGCAGGAAATGCTATTTACATTCCTGCACATCATAGCCACTTCTCCCCTTGAAACCACTAAATGGCAGCAATCCCCAGAGAGCCATGACTAATGAGAAATGATATATCTTATTTAGAGTCTAAATCCTCTCTTTCCCTACCCCCTGAAAATCTAGTGAGCAGAGGGGCTCCACATAAGGGAATGCTTCAAATGAATTGTGCTTAAATCGGTTTAAAACCGAAGTAAATTAGGAAGCCTGTTCTGGATGTGTTCTTTTCTCTGCCTGGATCTTACCATTGGGAAAGGCAGAAAGGGAAGTCCAGGCCAGGCTCGGTGGCTCGCATCTGTAATCCCAGCACTTTGGGAGGCCAAGGTGGGAGGATTGCTTGAGCCCAGGAATTCGAGACCAGCCTGGGCAAAATGGTGAGACCCCTGACTCTACAAAAAAATATAAAAAATTAGCTGGGCATGGTGGTGCGTGCCCATAGTTCCAACTACTCAGTTCCATCTGAGGTGGGAGGACTGCGTAGACCCAGGAGGCCGAGGCTTCAGTGAGTGAGGATTGTCCCATTGACTCCAGCCGGGGCAACAGAGCAAGACCCTGTCAAAAAAAGAAAGGAAAGTCTAGACATGGCTTTTGAGGGTTATGTCCTTCATTCACACACCGGGTGCCACCTCCAACCCTCTCCTATGGGGTGGGAGTGCTGGGTTGGAATGCCCATGGTACGTTGGAAGCAGGGCCTGGCTCACAGCCTTGGGTCACAAGGAAGAAAGAGGTGGAAGAACCACTCACGACTTGAATTCTGGCTCTTTTGCTGACTCCGCTGCCTCCTGGCTGGGAGATCATGGCAAGCTGATTAATGCCACACTGCCTCAGCTTTCTCATCTGTACATGGGAGAGAATTCTAGTACCCACCTCAATATGGGAAGTGAAGTTTTTTTTGGAGGGGGTTGTGTTTTTTTGAGATAGAATCTCACTCTGTTGCCCAGGCTGGAGTGCAGCAGTGAGGTCTTGGCTCACCACAACCTCTGCCTCCTGGGTTCAAGCGACTCTCCTGCCTCAGCCTCCCCAGTAGCTGGGATTACAGGCACTCACCACCACACTCGGCTAATTTTTGTATTTTTATTTTATTTTATTATTTTTTCTTTTAGCTGCTGATTACAGAGAATTTTTTTTTCCTTTTAATTTTCTTTTAATTTTTGTGTTTTTAGTAGAGACAAGGGTTTCACCATGTTGGCCAGGCTGGTCTCGAACTCCTGACCTCAGGGGATCCATCCACCAAGGCCTCGCAAAGTGCTGGAATTATAGGCGTGAGCCACCGAGCCTGGGCAGGAAGTGAAGATTAGAAGGAATAATTGTATACAGGGCTCTCAGGGGTGCCAGACGCAGGGCGTGCTCAGCCTGTGTTGTGTCATCTGGCGACAGCTGGATTCTGATTCAAGTGCAGTAACTCTATCCACCAGGAAAAGTAGCCCACTGCGGGTCTGATACCTCCCTAGCAATTCCGCCTCCCAACACAGAATGAGGCGAGGAGGACAGATAGTTGCGGGGCTTTGCATACCAGAGGCAACAGCGTCTGGGGAGCTAGTCTAGAATTTCCAAACATTAAAAAATCCCTTCAAGGCCGGGCGCGGTGGCTCACGCCTGTAATCCCAGCACTTTGGGAGGCTGAGGCGGGTGGATCACGAGGTCGAGAGATCGAGACCATCCTGGTCAACATGGTGAAACCCCGTCTCTACTAAAAATACAAAAATTAGCTGGGCATGGTGGCGCATGCCTGTAATCCCAGCTACTCAGGAGGCTGAGGCAGGAGAATTGCCTGAACCCAGGAGGCGGAGGTTGCGGTGAGCCGAGATCGCACCATTGCACTCCAGCCTGTGGAACAAGAGCGAAACTTCGTCTCAAAAAAAAAAAAAAAAAAAAAAATCCCTTCAAAATTATCCATCTCGACCCCCTTCCATTACTGACAGGAAAACTGACCCCCCCGGGGCAGCAGAAGGAATTGTCTAAGTCAGCTAGATAATGAGGGGGAAGAGACGCATGTTGCTGACTTCCTGCGTGCCGGGCACCCCACCAAACCCCTGGCATACATGATTTCATCAGATCCTCCCAGTAGCCCAATGACTCATGTCCCAGCATTACTTTCGTTTTACAGGTGAAGATCTTAAGAGTCAGAATGTTTACCCAGATAAGAAACAGGGAAGAGGGCCAGGCGTGGTGGCTCTTGCCTGTAATCCCAGCACTTTGGGAGGTCAAGGCAGGCAGATCACCTGAGGTCAGGAGTTCAAGACCAGCCTGACCAACATGGAGAAACACCCTCCCTACTAAAAATACAAAATTAGCTGGCCGTGTTGGCAGGTGCCTGTAATCCCAGCTGCTTGGGAGGCTGAGGCAGGATAATCTCTTGAACCCAAGAGGTGGAGGTTGTCGCGAGCCGAGATCACTGCCCTGGTCTCCAGCCTGGGCACAAAAGCGAAACTCCATCTCAAAAAAAAAAAAAAAAAACCACGCACACAGGGAAGAGTCAAGATCTTTTTCAGGCTGCCCCATTTCACAGCCTATGGATCTTAAATGTACTAGGCAAACTTCCTCTTGCTTTATAATGCCATGAAATTACTCAGGCCCCCCACCCCCAGAATTCTCAAACAACCCTACAGAGTAAACGCTATCATTCCTCTGGAGCTGGCCTTACTCTGTGGATAAGAAGACTGGGTCTCAGAAGCAATGCAGTGTCATAGATAAGAGGCTGGGCACTTTGGGAGGCTGAGGGGGGCAAATCTCTTGAGTCCAGGAGTTGGAGATCAATCCTGGACAACATAGCAAAACCCTATCTCTACAGAAAATATGAAAATTAGCCAGGCATGGGGGCACAGGCCTGTAGTCCTAGCTACTTGGGAGGCTGAGGTGGGAGGATTGCTTGAGCCAAGATCGCGCCACTGCAATCCAGCCTGGGCAATGGGAGTGAACTGTCACACACAGAAAAAAGAGGCTGGGCTCTGAGGGCTGCAAACTGTGAGATCCGGGACAAGTGACTAATGAGGAGAAAGAGCAATGTGTTGCTGACTTCCTGTGTGCCAGGCACCCCACCAAACCCCGGCATACATGATTTCATCCGATCCTCCCAGCAGCTCAGTGACTCATGTTCCACCATTACTTTCATTTTATGGGTGAAGGTTGTAGGAGTCAGAATGTTTACCCAGATAAGAAGCAGGAAAGAGGCAGGATCTTTTTCAGGCTGCCCCGTGTCTCGATCCCGTGTCTCGAGATCCTGGAGACATCTGTTTTCTCACCTGTGAAGTGTGGGTATCAGTCCGACCCACTACACATCCCTCAGGGGGTGTGAGCATTCAGTGAGACAGTGCATGTAAAATGCTGCAGGGGGTGCCTGGCACACTGCAGCTGGCCTCAGGGCGACGGGGTTCTGTGTTCTGCAGGTGGGCTCCTTTGGGAATGGCACCATTCTCAGGAGCACAAGAGAGGTGGAGCTGGTGGCGTTTCTGAGCTGTTTCCACAGCTTCCACGAGGCAGCCACACACCACCAAGCCGTTCTGAGGCTGATATGGAAAGCCATATGGCAATCCCAGGACCTGCTGGCTCTCGGGCTCGAGTGCCTGAGGGTGGAGAAGAGAGTCCCTGATGCAATCGTCCTCACCATCCAGACCTGGGAGGCTGTGGAACCCATCACTGTCACCATCGTGCCTGCCTACAGAGCCCTGGGTAAGGGGAGGGGAAGCCCAGTGGACTCACACACTTGCCCTCCCCAGGAGACTTCCCAGTGTGTCACCTTTCACTCACAGCCACGTGCACACACCCACATTCATTCATTCCATCTGCGTCCTGGGCTAGGGGCCAGGCTACTGAAGTGCACAGGATTCACCCAACTCTGGCTATCATGTGCTCAACTTGGAAGACAGAAATTGACCCAAGAATTGCACAGATTAATACATGGTTGCAAATGGTGTCAATGCTAAGAGGAAAAGAATGGAGTGGCCTGGGGAACCACAGAAAGGGTGCTCAGGAAGGGACTTTCTCGGGAAAGAATATTCAGGAGGCGCTGACACCCAGTGAGGGGAAGGAGCTAAAAGTGGGAGTGGGGGTCTGTCACTGCGTTCTCTAGAAGCTGATCCAAAGACAAGGGTGTGAGGACAAGCAGTTTATTTGGGTGTTAATCCCAGGGAACACTGGTGGGGAAGGATGGAATTGAGATGGGAAAGGCAGGAATTCAATACAGTGTGCATCCGTGGGCAAGTCACCACTCTGGACTTCGTGTCCTTGGAGAACTCGCAGTCATATTATAGAGCATGGCTCCATGGGATGCCAAGTGGGACGCTGGAGTGCTTACCAGCCCACCACTGGCCTGGGGCGGCTTCCGGGAGCACTAGGTCACTGGCCCCTGGTGTTTGTCCTCCGGTAGAGGCCTGGGTATTTGAAATAAACCCTATGTGCTGAAAGCCCAGATCCCAGAGGTTTCATCTCGTGTGCTAACTCCTATTAGCTGTGGTGGCTGCTGCATGGAGTTGCTTTTTGGAGAAGGTATCAGACAGGATCCAATTTTAGCAAGGAGGAGAGTGCTGGGATGTCTTAGTGACGTGTACCATGGAACTGCTTCTCCCTGTGAGTATTTTCGTCTTCTTTCTTTCTTTTTTTCTTTTTTTGAGACTGAGTCTTGTTCTTTCACCGAGACTGGAGTGCAGTGGCACGATCTTGGCTCACTGCAACTTCTACCTCCTGGATTCAAGCGATTCTCCAACCTCAGCGTCCCGAGTAGCTGGGATTACAGGCGCCTGCCACCATGTCACACCCAGCTAATTTTTGTATTTTTAGTAGAGACAGCGTTTCACCATGTTGGCCAGGCTAGTTTCAAACTGCTGACCTCAGGTGATCCACCTGCCTTGGCCTCCCAAAGTGCTGGTACTACAGGCTTGAGCCACCATGCCCAGCATCCCTATAAGTATTGAGAGGTTCCAACAGATTACCCAGAAAGAGATCCGAAACAGACATTAAATAAAACGAGGACATTGAGGACATCCAGGGAAGACAATAGTCCAGGCGTGGCCTGACGCGTGGAAAGCCCCATGTTGGTTCCCCAAGTAAGAACTTCACAAAAAGGACAATTAGACAAGGCAAACCTTTGGTTTCTGAAGATAGGAGGTCTCAAGGGTCCCCGGAGGAATAACTCCAATGAATAAGCAGACTCACCCTCACTCCTCAGGGCCTTCTGTTCCCAACTCCCAGCCACCCGCTGAGGTCTATGTGAGCCTGATCAACGCCTGCGATGTTCCTGGAAATTTCTCCCCATCCTTCAGTGAGCTGCAGAGAAACTTCGTGAAACATCGACCAACTAAGCTAAAGAGCCTCTTGCGCCTGGTGAAGCACTGGTACCATCAGGTGAGGGGGCTGCCCGGAGGGCGGGGGCAAGCGGGGAGAGGGAGGAGGGTGGGGAGGAAAGACGGGGCCTGATTTTCCTCTCAGGAAACTGTACCAAGGGGAAATGGAAGTGGGTAGAGAGGGAGAGAATGCTAGCCTTTAGAAATGTAAAGTGAAACCCTCAGTGAAGACGGTGGAAAAGGAGAAGGAGAGGAGGAGGAGGAAGAAATAGAGAAGGAAGGAGAAAAACAGGTACCATACAGTATTTCAGTAAACTAGTTATTTTTTTTTTTTTTTTGAGGCAGGGTCTCCCTTTGTTGCCCAGGCTGGAGTGCAGCGGTGCGATCACCACTCACTGTAGCCCCCACCTCCCTGGATCCAGTGATCCTCCCACCCTAGCCTCCTAAGTAACTGGGACTAGAAGCATGCACCATCATGCCTGGCTAATGTTTTTATTTTTCTTTTGTAGAGACAGGGTCTCACTGTGTTGACCAGCCTGGTTTCCAAGTGGTCTCAAGCGATCCTTCCACCTTGGCATCCCCAAAATGCTGAGATTACAGGCATGAGCCACCACACCCAGCCCACAGTTCTTGTAATGCTTCAGTTACAGTCTAGGACTGGCAGATGTCAACATCGCTGGGTACTGTGGCGGTTAACCACAGCAGGTTAAGGACCAACAGGAGGAAGGATTTCTTTAATTCCACCCCAGGAGTGGAAAAGAGGGCATGTGTGGGTGTAAACAGCCCCCGGGGACATTTCTCAGGCAACAGTTCCGACCGTTTTAGAAGAAAAAACCTTCCCCCAAGATAATCAATGGAACCTCCAACTGCAAAACAAAACTCAGAGACAAAAATCATTTATTGGCCGGGCGTGATGGCTCACACCTGTAATCCAAGCACTTTGGAGGCCAAGGCGGGCGGATCACCTGAGGTCGGGAGTTCAAGACCAGCCTGACCAACATGGTGAAACCCCGTCTTTAAAAAAAAAAAAAAAACAAAAAAAACCTTTTATTATATAAAACTTACAGAGAAGTTACAAGAGAATCAGAGAGCAGAAGGAAAGATTTGAGCCAATAAAAATAAAATATAACAGGGATTTAAAGAAAAAACAATTAGTGGCCAGATGTTGCAGCTCACGCCCGTGATTTCAGCACTTTAGGAGGCTGAGATAGGAGGATCACTTTAGCCCAAGGGTTCAAGACCAGCCTGAGCAACATGGTGAAACTCTGTCTCTACAAAAATACAAAAATTAGCTGGGCATGGTGGCGGGCACCTGTAGTCCCAGCTGCTCTAGAGGCTGAGGCTGAAGGATCACTTGAGCCGGGAGGTGAAGTAAGTTGACCTGGGTTTTTTTTTTACCCATTTACTAAGGCTTACATCTTACCGATCACAGGCATCCTACATTTTATATATCATCTAAGTTTTAAGAATGTAACATTTCACTAGTATTGGAGAAAATAAGTTGTATTACCATAAGTTTAAATTCCTAACAAAATCATAATGTTATTAGTTATGATTTACAAAATTGAGTGTTAAGTGTGAATTTGCAAAAAGTCACAAAACAAATTCATTAACTTACAAATAAATTTGAATTTAAAATTGAATTTCTAAAGTCAGGGATAAAGTGTTTTTGTTAGTGAGTCAGTGACCTGTAGGGAAGGCCCAAGCTTTCATTTATTTGGGAGGTGAGAATTATACAAGATGATCCTGTGTTTATTTGTTTGTTTCAAGGCCAAAATGTTACAGTTTTTTTCCCTCTGGCTGTAGAATTTGATATAATATTTATATATAATGGCCATAGGAAAATATGTCAGTTTCGCTTCCACAAATCAAACCACTGAATATTTGACCAAAATTTTCACTTTCTATCAATGTATCAGTGAGATTCTTTTTTTTTTTTTTTTTTTTTTTTGAGACAAGATCTTACTCTGTCACCCAGGCTGGAGTACAATGTGTGACCTTGGCCCACTACAACCTCCGCCTCCCAGATTCAAGCAATTCTCCCACCTCTACCTCCCAAGTAGCTGGGATTACAGGCGTGTGCCACCATGCCTAGCTAATTTTTGTATTTTTAGTAGAGACAGGGTTTCACCACGTTGACCAGGATGGTCTCTATCTCTTGACCTCATGATCCGTCTGTCTCGGCCTCCAAAGTGCTGGGATTACAGGCATGAGCCACCGTGCTCAGCCTTCAGTGAGACTTTTTGTTTTTTTTGAGATGGAGTGTTGCTCTGTCTCCCAGGCTAGTGTGCAGTGGTGCAATCTTGGCTCACTGCAGCCTCCGCCTCCCGGGTTCAAGCAATTCTCCTGCCTCAGCCTCCCTAGTAACTGGGATTACAGGCGCCCGCCACTGTGCCCTGCTAATTTTTGTATTTTTAGTAGAGACGGGGTTTCACCATGTTGGCCAGGCTGGTCTCGAACTCCTGAACTCATGATCCACCCGCCTCAGCCTCCCAAAATGCAAGGATTATTGATGTAAGCCTCAGTGAGATTCTTAACCTAGGAAGTGACCAGCATCAGTTAAGATGTTTTCTTTTGCCGGGCGCAGTGGCTCAAGCCTGTAATCCCAGCACTTTGGGAGGCCGAGGCGGGCGGATCACGAGGTCAAGAGATCGAGACTATCCTGGCCAACATGGTGAAACCCCGTCTCTACTAAAAATACAAAAACTAGCTGGGCACGGTGGCGTGCGCCTGTAGTCCCAGCTACTCGGGAGGCTGAGGTAGGAGGATTGCTTGAACCGGGGAGGCAGAGGTTGCAGTGAGCCGAGATTGTGCCACTGCACTCCAGCCTAGTGCCTGGCAACAGAGTGAGACTCTGTCTCAAAAAAAAAAAAAAAAAAAAAAGATGTTTTCTTTTGTAAGTAAGAAAAAAACACAAAAACCAACTCAAACTAACTTAAACAATGTAGGGAGTTATCAGCTCATATATGAAAACCCCTAAATAGTGGGGAGGGGGCTTCAGGCACTGTTTGGAGAGGGCACCGGCTGTGTTTCTCTGGAATCTTCTCAGCTTCTCAGTCCTCTATATGTCAACTTGGTCCTCTGGCTTGTTTCCCTCTTGGCGGCAAAATAGCCACAACTGTTCCTGCCCTCATATCCACACACGAGAGGACTTTCCTTCTTTCAACCACTGAACAAAATAACTAGGCTTGACTCTAGTGAGCCAACTTAGATGGCATGCCTTCTCTTGAACCAATCACTTGCAAGCAGAAAGGTTTATGCTGATAGACCTGTGCCAGTCATGGCCCATCCTGGAGCTGAGGGTGGGGGTCAACCCCTTCCAAACATGGCTTCTGTGCAGTGGGGAAGGAAAGAATGTCTGCTAGAGAGGCAACCCCAATCTTCACTACAGAATCTCGCCTATTACCATTTTTTCCCTCTATCTAAGGAAACCTTTCCTTTCTTTAAAGAAGCATTTCTCGGAAGCTCAATGCATTAAAATAGATTTCAGTGGAACTGCTTAGGCTAGGATGCTTGTGACAGAGATCACAAGCTCACTCTTTTTTCCACTGCTCACTCCTTTGGACACCTGCTCATAACTTCATTTCAGGAGTTACATCTGTCAAGCACATATTGAAGCCCAGTGGACTAACTCAGGCCTTTAATTCTAAAATGGTGAAACCTATGTCCAGAGATGGAATGTGACTTGGCCAAGATCACACAGTCAGTAGGCAGCAGAGCCAGGACTAGAACTTGGATTTCTCAGCTTCTGGTCCAATGGCATCCTTACACAGAATCTCAGGGCCTCTCTTTCTTCCCATCTCTTTCAACAGTATGTGAAAGCCAGGTCGCCCAGGGCCAATCTACCCCCTCTCTATGCTCTTGAACTACTAACCATCTACGCCTGGGAAATGGGTACTGAGGAAGATGAGAATTTCATGTTGGATGAAGGCTTCACCACGGTGATGGACCTGCTCCTGGCGTATGAAGACATCTGTATCTACTGGACCAAGTACTACACACTCCAGAATCCAGTAATCGAGGATTGTGTCAGAAAACAGCTCAAAAAAGAGAGGTACTGGACCACTGTTTGCCCACCAAATCTCAGAGGAAAAGAAAGAGGAGCTGATGAAATATAGCATAGAGTTTTACGGACTGGCTGCAGTAAGCAGTAAGGTTGCCACCAGTGTTGAGCATTGACATCTCACGCCAACGCAGCTGGCATCTCAAGTTGGTGACTTATCAAAGTCACGGGGGGGCCATGGAGTGGGTATAAGCCTGTTCCTTGTTTCCTAAGCCACCCTCCACCTTAGCTCGGCCCTCTTGCTCTCCGCGGACCATTTCAGGGCTTTGTAGCAGCTAGCATGAGAAAATGGAAAGAATCTTGGAGACTCAGGTTTAAATCCCAGCTCAGCCATTCTCCCACCGCTGTGAGCCTCAATCCCTTATCCATAAGGCAGGAGTAAACTGGTACCTACGATACAGTATCGATGCAAGGGTTGGAGAAAATCGATGTTAAGGATCCACAATACGGGGCATCTGGCAGATGCTGTGTAGATGCTCATACTGGAGCGTGTGCTGTCCGCGTCCCATTCATATCCCCTTGGCCTTTACTGCTCCGGGGAAGGTTGGCTTCACTTCCAACTGCCGGCACCTGCATCCCTTTGCCTGAGCTTTCCCCGCACCAGCAGACCCACCCTGAAAGCAGCCCTCCACCAGATCTGGTAGGAGTTGGTGGATAAATACCACAGCTCCCTCGCCCCAAAGATGGAAGGAATCCAGGTCTCATTCTGCACTCCTTTTTTTTTTTTGAGACAGAGTCTCCTCTGTCACCCAGGCTGCAGTGCAGTGGTGCAGTCTCGGCCCACTGCAACCTCCGCCTCCTGGGTTCCAGCGGTTCCCCTGCCTCAGGCTTCCGAGTGCTGGGATTACAGGCACCCACCACCACATCTGGCTAATTTTTGTATTTTTGTAGAGACAGGGCTTTGCCATGTTGGCCAGGCTGGTCTTGAACTCCTGACCTTAGGTGGTTTACCTGCCTCAGCCTCCCTAAGTGCTGGGATTACAGGTGTGAGCCACGGTGTCTGGCCCCCATTCCATACTCTTTCCCAAAGGTCCCTCCAGTTGACCACAGTAGTAATTACTTCAGCACCCACCCTTTACTGTCTGCCTTCCCTTATCTGTCTCACTGCTTCACTTCCTTATTCAGGCTTCTTGGGATCACTTTGCAAACAAGCCAAATCCTTGTCAGGGGAAGCCCAACCTAGACAACCCCCTACAGGAGAGGCTCTGGGCCTGTGTCAGCAACTTCACCATTTTTAGTGTTCTGTTATGTGAGTATTGGGTCTTTTTCATGAGGAAGAAAAGCCAGGTCTGCTCATGAAAAGAGGATTTATGATAACCATGCCCAGAAACATTGGGGAAGCATGCGGACCTGAGGCTCCCTCTTTCTGTCACTCTCTCTCGTGACCCGTAAGCACTTTTCCCGTCAGCCTCTGCCTCTCTCTCCATGCCTGTCCTGCTCCCCTTTGCCTCCCAGGTAGTGAGGGACCTCCATCATCCCTGTGTCCAAACCCCAGAGGGAACCAGTCTGATTGCTGCACACAGGACACAGTCCCCGCATGTTGGGTCCCCTGCCAGCCAACAGAATGAGCCACTTTCTATCAGTGACCTCACCCCATAGGCCAGCCTGGCACTTTCGGGCAGGACTGTGTCAGGGAGCCGTCAGTGTTGGGAAGAGCCAGCCTGGAGCCAAAAGTCCAGTTCATGCCAGTAGTCTGTACCACATTCTATTACATAGATAAAGTCGCAGCTCCCTCCCAAGCCCTGGAGTACAAAGGGCTGATTTTTTTTTTTTTTTTTTTTTTTTTTGAGACAGAGTCTTACTTTACCACCTAGGCTGGAGTGCAGTGGCACTATCTTGGCTCATTGCAGCCACCACCTCCCGGGTTCAAGCTATCCTCCCACCTCAGCCTCCCAAGTAATGGCCACCATGCCCTGCTAATTTTTGTATTTTTTGTAGAGACGGGGTTTTGCCATGTTGGCCAGGCTCATCTTGAACTCCTGACCTCAAGTGATTTGTTCAACTCAGCCCCCCAAAATGCTGGGATTACAAGCGTGAGCCACTACACCCTGACCAAAGAGCTGGCCTTAATCATGGGCTTGCAGTCACCCCAAGTTACTAAGCAGGCTCAAGATCCCCTTCAAGTCAATATTCTTTAAAATATTTATTCAATATTTATAGAAAGGAGAGACTCTTGGGGGCAGCCCAACCTCTGCTCTGTTGAGCGGTGTTGGAAATAGATGCTCGGTGCTGCAAAGAAAATCAGCACTGAGACAAAAGATTTTTTAGCAATGCAATTTTTACTTCCCGGACTGCAGGAAGGGTACTGCTACTAGCTATTTTGCCACGAGAGTGCAGTGAACAGAGGAAAAGCAGACAAATGTATCCCTTACGCATTTGGGGTTGTTCTTACTGCTGTGTTTGATCTCCGTTGGTTGGAAGCGGACCTTAAAATTTAAACTAAAACCTGACTGGCTAATAACTCAAAACTTTTTTAAACAGGTAAAAGCACTGGAGAGCTGGGACATGCCTGTGAGCGTGCCCAGCACAGATATCGTGGTTAATGTAAAAGGACATAGAATGTAGTACTACATGCCTGTAAGCATGGCATGTCTAACAGCTACATAGGATGGGGGCTTAACATGGCCGGGCGTGGTGGCTCACGCCTGTAATCCAAGCACTTTGGAGGCCAAGGTGGGCGGATCACCTGAGGTCGAGAGTTCAAGACCAGCCTGACCAACATGGTGAAACCCCATCTTTAAAAAAAAAAAAAAAAAAGGATGGGGCTTAACAAAGAGTCATTAGCACACTTATGATTTATTTTTTAACAAGAAAGGAAACTTTAAGAGGGAACTTTTCTACTTCCCACAAGGAGGTAAATGGGTAAGAGCCCCATCTACTGGCTGTAAGAACTTAGGGAGATGTGTAAAAACAAGACAACCTCAACAACGAAAGCAACCGTCCCTACCTGGTAGAATGGCTATGAGGATTAAAAGAGGTTAATTTGCACAGGATTTGGCCTTGTGCTTCAATAGAAATCAGTAGCTGGTGGTGATGGTGTTTCTATTATGCAAAGCAAGTCAGCAGCTCTAATCTTAAAGTTGCAAAGCCTGCTCTGAATGTAAAGGCCCCCCCTGTCTGAACGGGCATCTGTTACTCCTCTAGCATGCCTCTTGGAGGCTCATTCTCCCCCATAATTCCTTGTAAACACCCCAGGTACTCTCCCAGAGAGGAATTATTTTCTTTTCTTTTTTTTTTTTTTTTTTGAGACGGAGTCTCGCTCAGTCGCCCAGTCTGGAGTGTGGTGGTGCAATCTTGGCTCATTGCAAACTCCGCCTCCGGGGTTCAAGAAATTCTCCTGTCTCAGCCTCCCGAGTAACTGGGATGACAGGTGTGCGCCACCACATCTGGCTAATTTTTTGTATTTTTAGTAGAGACAGGGCTTCACCATGTTGGCCAGGCTGGTCTTGAACTCCTGAGCTCAAGCGACCCTCCCGCCTCTGCCTCCCAAAGTGCTTGGATTACAGGCGTGAGCCACTGTGCCTGGCCCAGACAGGAATTCTTGGAAATAGGATTGTCTCCATCCTGTTACTCTTCTGCCGCGATTGGGGCCCTCCTGAACATCTGCAGGATATGGACATCGCAATGGCTCATCAGTGACTGGACTAAATAATTGCTGAGAAGTTTTTTTTTCTGGCTTGAAGGCTCCAAACCATTACAAGCCGGGGCGCCCTTTCCCTGTGTTGCAGGCCCGTCATCCTGGATCCCGCCGACCCCACCCACAATGTAGCAGAAGGGTACAGATGGGACATCGTCGCTCAGAGGGCCTCCCAGTGCCTGAAACAGGACTGCTGCTATGATGACAGGGAGAACCCCATCCCCAGCTGGAACGTGAAGGTAACAGCTCCTCTCTGGGCAGTCAAGGGCTGGAAGCTGAGAATGGCAGATAACTACTCAGCATTGACTCATTCAGTTCTGTGCCGATGGAGAGCAGAACCCGAGTCACCGTGTGAGGCCCGGCCGCACCACCATCTGCTCTGTCCACGTAGACAAATTCTTTGGCTCTCAGAGCCTCGGGTTTCTTACCTTCAAGTTTTTGTTCTCCTTTCCCTTATTTTTCCCATAACCCACTGGAGAATCAGTTTCGTGTTCCTGATCATTCTTTGCATGAGTTGGGTCCAGCCAAGTCAACTCAATCAGCCACTCTGTGCCATTGCTGAGCTCGGGGACGGAGGTGGGAGTGGGGGCTGGGGGACCACACAGGCCTCCGACTCGGCCGGGCGGGGTGGCTCACACCTGTATTTCAGCACTTTGGGAGGCCGATCAGTTGAGGTCAGGAGTTCTAGACCAGCCTGGCCAACATGGCAAAACCCTGTCTCTACTGAAAAAATACAAAATTAGCCAGGTGTGATGGCAGGCGCCTGTAATCCCAGCTACTTGGGAGGCCGAGGCAGGAGAATCTCTTGAACCCTGGAGGCAGGGGCTGCAGTGACCTGAGATCAAGCCATTGCACTCCAGCCTGGATGACAAGAGGGATACTCTATTTAAAAAAAAAGAGACATGACCCCAACTTTCAAAGAACTCACCCTACATTGTTAGGAAGCAAATCCATGAAACAAACTTACACAAAACTGCTAGAATAACCAGAGAAGACAAGATACTCTGAAAACAAAGAAAAATGCGAAGTCATATTATTATGTGATGTGAAACCCATGGCATAGGCAGAGATCACAATCACCTATTTCATTCACATCACACTTTCTAGTTTGCAACGTGCCTTTCCAGAGTCCATCTCAGTTGATCCTCACGTGCCGTTCTATAAAGTAAGAAGGCCGAGTATTACCACTGTCTCATCATCATCATCCTCACTCCTATTGCAATTTTCAGAGGAGAAAACTGAGGCTCAGAGAGGTTAATTAACTAAGGTCACACTGCTAACAGGCTGCAGAACCAGAGGCTCTGGGGGTCTGGAAGCAGAATAAATGTTCACTGAAGTCACCAGAGATGATTCCTTAAAGAAGTTAGGGGTTGAGGTGAGCCCTAAGGGACAGGGAAAGATACAGACACTCAGAACAGAAGACAAAGTATGATGAGGGGCCAAGGATGGGAGTCTGGGATGAGCAAGATGTTTATAGGAACAGGAGACTGGCCTACTTGGAGCAGAAGGCGGAAGCAGAACCAGAGGCTCCAGTAAGGTACAGAGAGTTATAAATGGCGACCTAGCAGCCAAATGAGAGGCCTACCCACAGGCTGGAAAATATATGCCTCTGGATTTTTCCTGAATATAAAAACCACTGTAGGCTGGGGGCGGTGGCTCATGCCTGTAATCTCAGCATTTTGGGAGACTGAGGCAGGTGGATCCCTTGAGCCCAAGAGTTCGAGACCAGCATAGGCAACATGGTGAAACCCTGTCTCTACTAAAAATACAAAACTTAGCTAGATGTGGTGACACACACCTGTGGTCCCAGCTACTCAGGAGGCTGAGGTGAGAGGATCACGTGAGCTTGGAAAGTCAAGGCTGCAGTGAGCTAAGACTATGCCCCTATCTTGCAGCCTGGGTAACAGAGCAAGGCTCTGTCTCAAAAAACAAAACAAATACACAAAAAATTGTGCAAAGATTTTTTATCTCGACAAATCAGAAAACTTGGCAACGCCAGACTTATAATTCTTCTTTCTTTCTTTTTTTTTTTTTTTTTTTTTTGAGATAGAGTCTGGCTCTGTTGCCCAGGCTGGAGTGCAGTGGTATGATCTCAGCTCACTGCAACGTCCACCCCCTGGGTTCAAGAGAGTCTCACACTTCAATCACCCGAGTAGGCACACGCCACCATACCTGGCTAATTTTTGAATTTTTTTGGTAGAGATGGGTTTTGCCATGTTGCCCAGGCTGCTCACAAACTCCTCACCTCAAGTGATCTGCCCGCCTCAGCCTCCCAAACTGCTGGGATGACAGCCATGAGCCTCTGCACCTAGCCAAGGCTTATATTTCCTCTGGAAAGAATCAGCTAGAGGCCTGACCCTCACCAGCATTTTCCAGGTGCTCTCCAGCCACCTGGGGCCCTCAGGCCCTGGAATGTAGCCTCTGGCAGTGGTGAGAACGCAGACTGTGGAATCTGCCCTGCTCCTTACTACCTTTGTGATTGGTGTTCAGTAAATTACTTAATCCTGCTCAACCAGTTTCCTCATCAATAACATGGGGATAACACTAGAACCAACCAACTAACAGACATGTTCTGAGAATACAGTGCATTAAGGGCATGGAAGGTGCCCAGCATACCGCCTGAAAGTGGTTGCCACTCCCTAAACATTTGCTGCTGCTGCTATTGTAAAGATAAGGACAGATGAAGGGAGCGTCTGCACATCAGACAGAGAAGTGTGGACTTAACACCTCTCCTTCTCCCTCTTCCTTCCAGAGGGCACGAGACATCCATGTGACAGTGGAGCAGAGGGGTTACCCCGATTACAAGCTCATCGTGAACCCTTATGAGCCCATAAAGAAGATTAAAGAGAAAATCCGGAGGAGCAGGGGTTACTCGGGCCTGCAGCGTCTGTCCTTCCAGGCTCCTGGCGATGAGAGGCAGCTTCTTAGCAGCCGATCCTCCTTAGCCAAATACGGGATCTTCTCCCACACTCACATCTATCTGCTGGAGGCCATCCCCCCGGAAATCCAGGTCTTCGTGAAGAATCCTGATGGTGAGAGCTACGCCTATGCCATCGACCCCAACAGCTTCATCCTGGGTCTGAAGGAGCAGATTGAAGACCAGCAGGGGCTGCCTAAAAAGCAGCAGCAGCTGGAATTCCAAGGCCAAGTCCTGCAGGACTGGTTGAGTCTGCGGGGCTATGACGTCCAAGACAGTGACACCCTCATCCTCTCTAAGAAGAAAGAGGGACAGGCTCTGTTTCCAGCCAGCTAGTCTCCTCTGGGAAACTTCTCTGTACATTTCTGCCACCTGCTCCAGAACTCATTCTGTGAACCACTCTGTCCCACTGTTTACTGGGAAGGTCCTAGGTCTTCACCAGCTTTATGATGAGTTATCCCAAGCCAGACGTAGTCGCTCACACCCGTAATCCCAGTACTTTGGGAGGCCGAGGTAGGAGGAATGCTTAAGCCAAGGAGTTCAAGACCAGCCTGGGTATCATAGGAAGACCCCGTCTCTACAAAATAAAAAATAAGCAGTTGGTTGTGGTGGTGTGTGCTTGTAGTCTCAGGTACTCGAGAGGCTGAGGTGGAAGGATGGCTTGATCCCAGGAGGTTGAAGGAGGTTGAAGCTGCAGTGAGCTATGATCACACCACTACGCTCCTGCCCAGGCAACAGATAGAGACCCTGTGTCTAAAAAATAAAAATAAGTAAATTTGTTTAAAAAAAGAATTATCCCAGCCCTGCCAGGAGGAGGATGAGACACTGAATACACAAATGGACACTGGCCACACCACATATGACAATAGAATTCTGACCCACAATCAATCAACCCCAAACCATCAGGACTTGGTCAATAACTGCTTGCTTCTCTAATTCCCCGCCCCACTCCCATTCCGCTTCCAATTTAAGACCAACCGAGAAAGCCAAATAAGCTCCCCAGACCAATCACACGGTTAGCCCTGCTTCTAGCCAGTGTGCTTACAGCTTCTCCACACCAACAGCCTCAGTCAGGGCGTCCCTGGAGCCTTCCCATTTTCCTGCCTGTATTTAAATCTCTGTCAAGGGCAAGAGATGGTGGCTGGTCTCCATCTGCTGGAGACTATCCCCCTGCCAGATCCAGGTCCTCGTGAAGGATCCTGATGGTGAGAGCCACGCCTGTGCCATCGACCCCAACAGCTTCATTCGGGGTCTGCAGGGTGAATTCCCAATCGGAAACTGGGAATGAACAGCCTCTGTTAGCTCTCATTTGGGTGCTCCTTATTTTCACAGGGCCTAATGCTGTCCTAATGGTTATTGCTTGATCATTTGAGCTTCTCAACTCCAAGAAACGGGGACTGGGAAACCTGAGGCAAAAAGGAGACAAAGAATAGGAGACCAAGGCTGATGCAGTGTAAAAAAAATCACCTCAACTCCTAAAATCCATACACAAACGGTAGGTAATAGGAAACTGCAGGAAAATAACGGCGTCTTTATTATCGAAGGACATCATGTGATCAGGTTTACTCCAAGCAATAAAAAGTTTCCTTTTGCCTTCCCATTTTGTCCAGCTTTCTACTGGGCTACTCACCTACCATAGCACAGAAAATGCACATTGCAATTGGTTCTCAACAGCCTCTGGTCAATTCGGCAATCATAATCGGTATATTTCCCACTTCTGTTTGCCTCCAGGGACAGAAAGAGTGCCTCATTTCCAGAAGGCTGGTCCAGTCCCCATCTTTGTGTCCTTCATAATGCCCAGCACAGCCCACATTGTAGGCGGTGAGAAAATTCTTGTTTAAAAAAAAAAGAATGGCACGGTGGCTCACGCCTGTAATCCCAGCACTTTGGGAGGCCGAGGCAGACGGATCACGAGGTCAAGAGATCAAGACCATCCTGGCCAAACTGGTGAAACCCCATCTCTACTAAAAATACAAAAACTTAGCCAGGCATGGTGATGTGTGCCTGCAGTCCCAGCTACTCAGGAGGCTGAGGCAGGAGAATTGCTTGAAACAAGAAAATGGAAATTGCAGGGAGTTGGGATCGCACCACTGAACTCCAGCCTGGTGATAGAGTGAGACTCAGTCTCAAAAAAAAAAAAAAAAAAAAGAATGAAAAAGTCAATATCTTAGTTCATTTGGGCTGCTATAATGAAATACCATACCCTGCATGGCTCATAAACAATAACCATTTTTTCTCACTGCTCTCGAGGCTGGGAAGTCCAGGTCAAGTCACTGGCAGGTTTGGTGTCTGGTAAGGCCTCTTTCTGATTCGTACATGGCAGCTTCCCACTAAGTCTTCACACGGTGGAAGGGGTAAAGTTGTCTCTGGGGACTCTTTTATGAGGGCATTAATCCAGTTCATGAGGGCTCAGGCCCCATTACCTAATTACTTCCCAAAAGCCCACCACCTCCTCATACCATCACCCTGGGAGTGAGGACTTTTTGGAAGTTATCAGTCACTTATGTCAAATCGTAACAAAGTGGGGCTGGGAGGCCGTGAAGAAGGGGCCCTCACACACATATGCCTGTCAGAGAAATTATCTCAAGAAATTCCTCAAAACCACAGTATTATAGGTAAGCCCCTTGTACAAGGATATTTGTCTAACAGTGGCTGTCTCCACAATAAGCTAACACCAACTCCTGCAACAGGCTCCTGTAATCAACAGTGCTTGTTTCAAAGAAGTTTATGTGGATTTCTCCTTGCTCACCCCAACCTTTTTTTTCTGAGACAGAGTCTCACTCTGTTGCCAGGCTGGAGTGCAGGGGCGCAATCTAAACTCACTGCAACCTCCACTTCCTGGATTCAGGCGATTCTCCTGCCTCAGCTGCCAGAGTAGCTGGGATTACAGACATGTGCCACCACACCCAGCTAATTTTTGTATTTTTAGTAGAGACGGAGTTTCACCATGTTTGCCAGGATGGTCTCGATCTACCTACCACGGCCTCCCAAAATGCTGGGATTGCAGGCGTGAGCCATCCCGCTCTTCCCCTCCAACCTCTTTTAATGTGCCTATTGTCCACTATAACATTCATATCTCAAATTGCAATTTCTTGCAATTCTTGAATAAACCCTTTCTTTTGGAGCATCAGTCTCTCTGTTGTTTACTTTAGGTTGCCAATTTTAAACATATTAATTTTGGAAAAACGCAAACATTCAGACCACATCGGTCACCTTCCTCTTTTTTGGAACAGAAAAGCTCAAGGCCAGAGAGTTTGTTTTAGTAAAGTTTTGACATACTTGTCTTCAAAGATAAAATATGAAAAAGTATTCCACAGACACAAATAAAGTGATTTTGTTCCTCCTTCACTATGGGGTATTTTAACCACAGAGATTCTAATTTTTTGGTCTTGGATGGGTCCTGGGAGTCAGTGTTTTTTTTTTAAGTTCCCTAAACACCTAGAAAACTAGGGTGTTTCTCAGACCAAAGCCATGCATCTGAATCACTGAGGACAATGCCTCTGAAACTTTAGTATGCATACAGATCACCAAGAGATCTTGTAAAAATGCAAATTCTGATTCAGTGGGTTTGTGGTGGAGCCCAGGATTCTGCATTTCGTCATTTCTTTTTTTTTTTTAGAGACAAGGTCTGGCTCTGTAGACCAGGCGAGGTGCAGTGGCACCAACAGGGGTCACTGCAACCTTGAACTCCTGGACTCCGGGCATCGTCCCATGCTGGAATACAATGGCGAGATCTCAGCTCACCCCAACCTCTGCCTCCCAGGTTCTAGCAATTCTCCTGCTTCAACCTCCCAAGTAGCTGGAATTACAGGAATATGCCACTAAGCCCTGCTAATTTTGTATCTTTTTTTTTTTTTTTTTTTTTAGTAGATATAGGATTTCAGTATGTTGGTCAGGCTGCTCTCGAACTCCTGACTTCAGGTGATTCGCCCGCCTCGGCCACTCAAAGTGTTGGGATTACAGGCGTGAGCCACCGCACTGGGCCAGGATTCTGCATTTCTAACGAGCTCCCAGGTGTTATCAATGCTGCTGGTTCATGGACTACACTCTAAGAAGTAAGGCTCTAGGTTATTAAAGGAAATACAGATTCCTGGGTCCCACCTGTCAGAGATTCTGATTCGGTTAGTGTTTTTTGTGAGACCCAAAGTCTGCAGTTTATCTCTCTAAGGTGTTTCTGAGGCCCAACTGGACTGGGAAATTACTAGAATAAATGACATCAAATCAAAACCTGGGAACTAATCCTGGTTCTGTCATTAACTCCTTAAGGAGATTCCCTCCCCCACGGAGATCCCTTTATCAATAAAAGATTGGAGAAGTTAATCTCTTAGGCCCTTCTAGATCTCGCGTTTGAGAAGTGCCCACCTCCCCATTCCCACCCGGTATCCCCAACCCAGAACAGGTCACGGCCAATGGCGGCCCGAGTAGTAGAACTACAATCCCCACAATGCCACGCGCCTCTCCTCTCATGTGAGGTCGTGCTGGAGGGTTGATAATGGAGGTGTTCTCCACAATCCTTTGCGGTAGTTCAAGATGGCGGCGCCCAATGGCACTATGAGCGATTCGGAAAGCAGTAGCGACGCGGAGGAGCTGGCGCGGTGCCGCGAGGCAGCAATACCGGCCTGGGGCTTGGAGCAACGGCCGCACGGGGCAGTGAAGCCAAGAGCCGGTAGGGGACTACGGTTGGGGAGACTGGCTGAAGGGCATGGGATCTTCCCCTGGAGCCTGAGAGGATGGATGGTGAGGAGGGAGTCACTGCAACTCGACTTCTTCCGTGAGACAGCTCCAGGGACTGGGTGTAGTGCAGATTGAAAGCATGGGCAGGTGCAGTAGGGAGGGTGTTTCATTATCCCAGTCAGGGATACGGAGGTACCTAAATGTCTTGACTCTGCCTCTTTGAGTCTGTCCTCTGCCGCACACTGGGAAGGCCGCCATTTCTTCGCGTTAACTGCAACAGCCCCCTCCCGATATTCTTGCAGCCAGCCTTTCCCTCCCTCCAACACATTCTCCCACCCTTGAGGTTGCCAACGAGCAGTGTCCAGCACATCACTCTGACCGCGACTCTCTAGTGTCCTGGGAATAAATACAGAACCCCTCAACATCAAAGGACCTAATCATGGATAGAATCCTGCGGGCTCTTGAATTTGGAATGAAAAAATGTTGCAATAAGTTCTGGCTTATTGCTTGCCTGATGGAAAGAGACGCTACTGTTACTTTATCCCAACAGAAGTCACAGATTTTCATATCTCATTACACTCTTTGCAGATACAGATATCAATATATCCTTTTTATCAATAATAAGATATTGGGAAAAAGTCATTTACACTCGTCGTGGTGGTGCACGCCTGTAATCCGAGCTACCCAGGAGGCTGAGGCAGGAGAATTGCTTGAACTCGGAGGCGGAGGTTGCAGTGAGCCGAGATTGCGTCACTGCACTCCAGCCTGAGTGATAGAGTGAGACTCCGTCTCAAAAAATAAAAAAAGCAAAAGCAAAAACAAGCCGGACACAGTGGTTCACACCTGTAATCTCAGCACTTTGAAGGCCAAGGCAGAAGGATCACTTGAGCCCAGGAGTTCAAGACCAGCCTGGGCAACAGGATGAAACCCCATCTCTAAAAAAAAAAAAAAAAAGAAAGAAGAAAAGACAGCTACTTGGGAGGCTGAGATGGGAGGATCACCTTAGCAGGGAGAGGTTAAGGTTGCAATAAGCTGTGATAGTGCCACTGCACTTCAGCCTGGGTGACAGACTGAGGCCCAGTCTTGGAAAAAAAAAAAAAAAAAAAGACTAAGAGGCAGGAGGAGGAAAGTAGTCCATGTGGAGAGACCAACTATGTATTTGCCACCATGTTTTGGGCCTTTGAGATGTGCCAAGCACTGTAGTACATCATCTCCATTACTTCTCAACCTTACGGGGTGGGTACTGCCACTACCCGTACTGTGCAGATGAGGAAATTTAGGTACAGTGAGATGTGAGTACCTTGCTTAAGTGCCCACTGCTAATGAGTGAGATGGAAAGGCAGATCTGTATATAGAACTTGTAGAGAAAACTGCGGTTATGGTACTAGGGGGTGAGAGAACAGACTATAGTTTAGAGCCTACCCACAGGAAGTGCAGTGTGGCAGGAGGGAAGGAAGGGAGAGGAGGGCAGTGAATGGATCAACAAAAGGCTTGTAAGTCCTTTCAAACAAACGCAGCAGTGCTTAACCTTGCTTTGTGCCATGTCCTTCTGTAGCAGCTGGTGAAGCCTGATTTTCTTCTCAGAATAATGTTCTAAATGCATGAAATGCAACATATAAGATTACAAAGAAAACCAATGATACCGAAATTTAAGTATCGTGATAGTCAACAACCAAACTTGCGATGTATGTACTTGTTTGTTAATACATTATACCAGATCTAGAGATGGGTCTAAAAATTAGTGTGGCACATTTTAAATCAGGGATGAGTATAAATGACTCTCTCCCAATGACTAATTTTTGTATTTTTAGTAGAGATGGGGTTTCACCATGTTGGCCAAGCTGGTCTCAAACTCCTGACCTCGTGATCTGCCCACCCCGACCTCCCAAAGTGCTGGGATTACAGGCATGAGCCACCACGCCTGGCCTTCTTTTTCATTTTTTAATATGGCTAAGACACCACCCACCTCTTAGGAGAGCTTTCTCCATCTTTCAAGTCTGGGTTACCTGCATTCTCCTTGCCATCATCATACTTCGTGTGATTCCCTTCATAGATAGTGCTTTTCTTCCTTCCTACAATTGCTTCTTGGATCTTTTTTTTCTTTCACCCCTGCATCCCCAACACGTTAAGTCAATCCTGGCTTATACTTGCCCCACAAGGATTTATTGAGTGAGAGGTTCCATGATGTGAGCTTCATAAAGGCTCGACTCTCACCTATCCCTTTACCACAGTATCTTCAGGACTCAGGAAAATGATTATTGAATGAATGAACTTGCACAAAACACACCTCTCTAATGAGTGAGGGGGCTGGGATTCTAGCAGCTTCCCACTCCAGTCGCAGTGTTAGGTTGACTTGATATGAAGTGCTGGTCTTGGACAAATAACTTCAGTAGCTACAATTTTCTTATCTATAAAACATCCAATTCCTAGAGTTGTTTTGAGTCTCAAATATGAACAAACTTTGACCGACGAATGAAAAGATGTTCACATGAGAAGTGGTATCCAAGGTATCAGCTTTACAACTCATTGTTTTTGTGACATCATAAAATCTCCTGCTGATCAAAGTAGATGAAGCTGCTGATAAGAGGTGCTGTTATTTATTGAGCACCTACTGTGTGCTGGGCAAGATGCTGGACATTTGGAGTACCTTTTTTTTTTTTGAGATTGAGTCTCACTCCGTTGCTCAGGCTGGAGTGCAGACGTACGATCTCAGCTCACTGCAACCTCCGCTTCCTGGGTTCAAGCAATTCTCCTGTCTCAGCCTCCCGAGTAACTGGGATTACAGGTGCCTGCCACCACACCCAGCTGATTTTTGTGTTTTTAGTAGAGATGGGGTTTCACCATGTTGGCCAGGCTGGTCTTGAACTCCTGACCTCAGGTGATCTGCCCGCCTCGGCCTCCCACAGTGCTGAGACTATAGGCATGAGCCACTATGCCCAGCCTGGAGTTCATTCTTCTAATAATAATAATATTATCATTAGAGTGCTTCTAATAATAGCCACCAGGAGTTGAGAACTTACTTTTTGCCCCCTGTTCTAATCACTTTGTATTTGTTGTCCATTTTCATCTTCCCAGCAATACCAAAAAGGGTGTATTAGCTCCATTTTACAGAAAACTGATGCTCGTAGTGGTGAAATAACTTGGCCAAGGTTGTCCAATTTGTAAAGGGCAGAAGCAGGCGTAAATCCAGGCCTACCTGACTCCAAGTCCATGCTCTTCATTGCTGCCGTGCCTCTCTGCCATGGACAAGTGTCTGTTGTGGTCAAAACTCCCACCCTTTGGTCCATGACTACGTGGAAATATAGTCACTATTTTATTTATGTAACCTCTAGATACAGCTTTTAAATCCAGTGATGAATTGGTCACTCAAATCACTTTAATTTTATAGTAGCATATACTTTGATTTATTTTTCCGACAATTAGTTCAAACCAAGATACCATGGCAGGATCTGGGGATACAAAGATAAAATGAGGCAGACTGGGCCGGGCGTGGTGGCTCACACCTGTAATCCCAGCACTTTGGGAGGCTGAGGCGGGCGGATCACAAGGTCAGGAGTTTGGGACCAGCCTGGCCAACATGGTGAAACTCTGTCTCTACTGAAAATACAAAAATTAGCTGGGCATGGTGGCAGGCGCCTGTAATCCCAGCTACTCGGGAGGCTGAAGCAGAATGGCTTGAACCCAGGAGGTGGAGGTTGCAGTGAGCTAAGAACATGCCATTGCACTCCAGCCTGGGTGACAGAGCAAGACTCCGTCTAAAAAAAAAAAGAGGCAGACCATGTATTCAAGCAGCTTACAAATCCAGGAAGGAGATGGGCGTGGAAACAAAATCTCCACAACACTAACTCGTAAGGCTGGTCATCGTATTCCTATTCTATAGATGAGAAAACCAAGGCTCAGGGAGATAAAGTGACTTGCCCAGCATCACACAGCTTGGTGGCAGAGCCAGGACTCGGCTGAACTGTCTTCCTCTGTAATACTGTTCTGTTCCATGACAGTACCTCACCCTCACCACACTGTAGTCTTGCTGGAAGAGATGCTCTTCTTGTGATTATGTGCTGAAGACCACCAGGTCCTTAAAGACTGTCCGTCCGGGCCCCCACAGTACCCGCCTCCAGGAGCATGTTCTGCATTCTGTGTTGTGCTCTGGAGGACACTGACATAAATCACAAGGTACCAGGACACAGATGCAGTGCGTGCGGGTGATGACATAAACACAGCCTGCCCCCAGGGAGCTGTTTCACACACCACGGCCCTCCACTGGGCCTGGAGCTACCAAGTGTCCACTTTGTTCAGTTGGTCCCTTAAATACAGAGCACGTTTTGTCTCGTTAGTTAAGTCAGAGACCTCAGAGCTAACTGTCACTCATCTCTCACACCCTGAGGTCAGTTCATCAGTGACTCCTATTGACTCCATCTTGCAAGTGCGTCTCTCTGGAGTCCACACCTCCCACCAGCTCAATTATTGCCGCAGACTCCGTGTTCCTGCCTTTACCCCGACAGTGCCGTGCGGCACAGCAGCCAAAGATGTGTTGTGAAAACCCAGGTCAGTTTATGTCCTTCCTCTGCTCAGTTTCAGAGTTCTTCCTCCTCAAAGCCCAGGTCCTCCCACTGGCCCATGTCAGGACCCTTCGTGATCTGGCCCCCGTGAGTTCTCCATCTCTGCCGCTCCCAGTTTGCTGGCTGGGTCCTGGTCACACTGACCTCCTCACTGTTCTAAACACACAGAGCAGGCTCTGATCTCAGGGCCTTTGCAGATGCTCTTCCCTTCTGTCTGGAAGGCTGTGTCCCACATGTCTATTTGGTTCACTCCCCTCCTCTCTCAAATCTCTGTTCACATGAAGCCCTTTCTACCCACCTTTATATAACAGTCCCCAGCCCAGTGCTCCCCACCTCCCTCCCCTACTTTGTTTCTGGTTTTTTTCTGTACACTTACCATTATCCAACTTTACATTTTGTTTATGTACGTGGGTTTGTCATCTCTCTCCACCAACTAGAATGTAAGCTCCATGCAGACAGTGACATTCAAGTAAGTTGCTCAGCAGTTACACCTGGCTAATATGAGGCGTTCAGTGTTTGGTTTGAGTGAATGAAAGGCCAGACATCCTCAGTGTTTTGGTTTGAAAAATGTGATCTACGAAAGAGCCATCTTCTCTCTCCTCCACGGCACTTAGCACACAGCCAGGCAGGCACTAAACTGTGCAGTCCCGTTATACTTAACTGGAGTGTCCAGCACAGCATGGTGGTTAAGAGGGGCTCAGGAGCCAAGTGGCCTGGGTCCTCGGCCCAACTCTGTCACTTAATAGGTATTTGACTCTGGCCAACTTATTTTACATCTCTGACGTTTCTTCTGCAAAACAGGATAATGGTAACTCCTCCAATCGGGTTGTTGGAAAGATTCACTGAGTTATATGTGCTATATATATTTTAAGTTATATACATAACTCGTTAGTGAAGTCAGAAACCTCAGAGCTAACTTTCACTTCTCTCTCACACCCTGAGGTGTATATATAACTATTTTAAGTTATATAACTAAGTTATATATATGCAACTATATAAAATATACTTATATAACGTTATGGGTTTATAACTATCTTAAGCTATATGTGAACTATATAAAATATACTTATATAAATTACAGGTATATAACTATTTTAAGTTATATATAAATATAGATATCAGTGATATATATTTTCAGCTGCTGAACATAGTGCCTGACAGACGTTTGTACTTGTCATTTTTCCTCTGTAAATTTCTTCTATAAATGCAGAGTTAGGCCTCAAACCCATGTGCATATATATTTTAAGTGATACAACTAAGTTATGTCTAACCATATAAAATATAGTTATATAAATAGTTACGTACACAACTTACATATGTAACTATTTTAAGTTATAGGTATATAACTGTTTGAAGTTATATATAAATATAAATGAGTGATCCATGTATGTGTATGAGTGATATATATTTTCAGCTGCTGAACATAGTACCTGGCACACGTTTGTACTTACTGTCATTGTTGCCTCTATAAACGTCCCAATTTCCGTTTTTCCACAGGTGCTACAGATAACCAGTTGTCAACCTCCCAACCGAGCCTCAGGTACTGTGCACTTTGGGTTCAAGTTTCACTTATTCATTCAACAAATACTGATCCCCTGTGTGTGCCAGATGCTAGGCTACACCCCTGGCATATCCAGGTGAACAAGACACACATGGTCCCCGCGCTCATGGGGGCAGCTTCTGAGCGGGCAGGAAGTGAGGTCTCTTTGTGTGTGTCGTAGGCCTAAGGTGGATGAGCATGAACAAGATGGCAACGAGCTTCAGACCACCCCCGAATTCCGAGCCCACGTAGCCAAGAAGCTGGGAGCCCTGCTGGACAGGTAAACACCGGTGGAGTTTCTCCTCTCCTGCCCTTGTTAATACAAACAGTAATGGCTCACACTGGCTGGGAGCTCACAGTGTCCAGGCAGGCACTTGGCATATGTCACCTCACTGCATCCATAAAACACATTATCATGTGGGTCCTGTTGTTACCTTTATTCTCCAGGTGAGGAAACAGGCTGTCAGCAAGGAGACATGTTTGCCTGAAGTCATCGTCATAGCTACCATTTACTGAGCAACTGTTTGTAGCCAGGCTCTGTGCTAAGCGCTTGATGTCCATTTTCTCATTTAATCCTTGTGATGACCCTAAGAAGTAGAGACTGTTACCATTCCCACTGTACAGATGGGTAACTGAGGCTCAAAGAGGCAAAGTCATCTGCCCAAGGGACACCGCTACTAAATGACAAAGCCAGAATTCAAAACCCAGGAGGGAGCAGAGTTGGGCCTGAAACCCAAGTGCATCTGACTCCAAACCCATGTTGTGTTGTTTTGTTTTGTTTTTTGAGACGGAGTCTCACGCTGTCACCCATGCTGGAGTGTAGTGGCACAATCTTGGTTAACTGCAGCCTCCACCTCCCAGGTTCCAGCGATTCTCGTGTCTCAGCCTCCCAAGTAGCTGGGATTACGGGTACCCACCACCACGCCAGGCTAATTTTTATATTTTTATTAGAGACAGGGTTTTACCGTGTTAGCCAGGCTGGCCTCAAACTCCTGACCTCAAGTGATCTGCCTGCCTTGGCCTCCCAAAGTGCTGGGATTACAAGTGTGAGCCACCATGCCCAGCCAAGCCCATGTTCTTAACCCCTGCAACCATGAGAATAAGAGGAACCTCAAGAAGCTCATTCCCGCCACAAGAGGGCAATGTTCCTATTTCTTGGGTGCCTTTTGTGTGCCAGGCTCTGTGCCAGGTCTCTGTCTTACATTCTCAGCACAGGTTGACCACACAGTCGGTAAGGACTCAGGTTGGCATTCCTAAAGTAGGTGTCAAGGAATACCACCTGTTTGAGTCCATATGGGTTGTATAACAAAATACCACAAACCGGGTAGCTTATAAACAGAAGAAATGGATTTCTCACATTTTGGAGGCAGAGAATTCCAAGATCAAGGCACCAGCAGATTCCATGTTGTCTGCGGAGAGCCCTCTTCCCAGTACAGATGGCGCCTTCTCACTGTGTCCTCACATAGCGGAATGGGCGAGGGGTCTCCCTCAGGCCTTTTTTATAGGAGCACCAATGTCATTCATGAAGGCTCCACCCTCATGATCTAATCACCTCTCAAAGGCCCCCGTCTCCTAACCCTAAGACCTTGGGTTGAGGATTTCTTCTTTTTTTTTTTGGAGATAGAGTCTCACTCTGGAGCACAATGGTGCAATCTCGGCTTACTGCAAACTCTACCTCCTGGGTTCAAGCGATTTTCGTGCCTCAGCCTCCTGAGTACCTGGGATTATAGGCGTGTGCCACCACTCCTGGCTAATTTTTTGTATTTTTAGTAAATATGGGTTTTCACCGTGTTGGCCAGGCTGGTCTCAAACTCCTGACTTCAAGTGATCCACCCGCCTTAGCCTCCCAAAATGCTGGGATTACAGGTGTGAGCCACCATGCCCAGCTGGGGTGAGGATTTCACCATAAGAATTTGGGGAGGACACAAACATTTGTATTCTAGCATTAGCCCGAAGTGTGGCTCTAGAGGAAAAGAGGTTCTTTTTTCTAGAAGAGGCTCTCCCCAGACACGGAGGTCCAGAGAAGTGTGAGAAACGCTGCAATCCACGTACCTCCATGAGTCCTTGCAGACTGCAACTTGTAGCAGTATATTCAAGGCTCTGAGAATTCCCGTAGGGAAGAGACCTGTGTTAACTGTTTAGCCCAGCATTTGCCAAAGTCATGTAGCCACAGGGCCTTTGTTTCACGGAAGACCAGTCCACAAGCTGTGGAACAGGTCTGGGGATGCGCTGGTCCACGTCCCATCCTCACTGGCAGAGCCCTGGCAGGGTTTTCAAAGGGAGATGAGGCAGGATTTGGGGCCATTGTCATTCCAATTGAGTAGATATCAAAAAGGACAAATGAGTCTTCCCAAAGTGTGAACCAGCTCTTCTCCTGAGACAGAATGATGGCCAGAGCTCCGCAGCCTGCCCCTCAATTCGAGAATGCAGGGGAGGTGTTTGGGAAGGCAGTTGCATTTCAGCCTGTGGGAGCACAGTTTTTCTTTGTGACTCTCTGGCTTCAGGCTGAACAGGGCCTGCTTGGCATTGCACTGAGCCACCATGGATGTTTCTCCAGTAGAAATGCCATCAGCCATGGTTAGAATATTCCCTGCAGCGTTTCCATGTTTCTCCAAAGAAATTTAAATGATACCTTAAGTGTGGTGGGTCACGCCTGCAATCCCAGCACTTTGGGAGGCCAAGGCAGGTGGATTATTTGAGGTAAGGAGTTCGAGACCAGCCTAGCCAAGATGGTGAGACCCCATCTCTACTAAAAGTGCAAAAATTAGCAGGACATGGTGGCGCGCACCTGTAGTCCCAGCGTACTCCGGAGGCTGAGGTAGGAGAATCACTTGAACCCAGGATGCAGAGGTTGTAGTGAGCCGAGATCATGCCACTGCACTCCAGCCTGGGTGACAGAGCAAGACTCCATCTCAAAAAAATAAAAGAAATGTAAATGATACCACAGTTGGCCCCCGTGTTCGGTCAGTGGCTCTCAGCCTTGGCGCTGCTGGCATCTTTGACTAGCATTTGCCATAGGGTCTGTCCTTCTTCCCATTATAGGATGTTTACCAGCACCCCTGGCCTCTACCTACTAGAAGATAGTAGCACTCACCCCACCAGTTGGGACAAGCAAAACTGTCTCCAGACATTGCCAGCTGCCCCTGGTGGCCAGCCAGCATTAAACCACTGTGTGGGTCAGGAACAGGTGCCTGGGTGGCGGCGTCTCTGCTCCCTCCCCCCAGGTTGCTCTTCCTGAACAGGGCTTGGGGGCGCCTTTGGCATACAGGAAGGGTGGTTAGGGAAGGCACCCAGGGCATTGCTGTGTCTGCTTTGAGGGCGTTGCTGAGAGCCTTGTTCTCTGCTGTGCACAGCGACTTCTCCATCCGCGTTCACCAGAGCCATGCTTCCTGGTCTTGAGCCTCTAGAGAAACACAGCGTATTTTTAAGTTAGAGATCCTGTGAAGGCCAAAGCTTTTCTTGGTGGCAGTCATCATCTTCAGCATCGTCATTGCTACCATTTACTGAGCGACTACTTGTGGCCAGACCATGCGCCACAAGTGCTTGATAGCCATTTTCTCCTTCAGTCCTTGTGATGACCTTAAGAGGTGGGGACTGTCATCATTCCCACTGCACAGTTGGATAACAGAGGCTCACAGAGGTAAAGTCGTTTGCTTAAGGGACACAGCTAATACGTGACAAAACCAGGATTCAAAACCGAGGTCTCTGAAGTCTGGATAAGGTCCGGGAATTGAGTCCATTTCCGTTGCCTGGTTATGATATTGTACTGTAATGAGGCACAGTGTTACAATTGTGAGAAGATGGGTGGAGGGTCTGTGGAACCTCTGTATTATTTGTTGCTACTGCATGTCTACAATGACCTCCAATTTTTTTAATTAAAAAAAAAAATTTAAAACAAGTCTGCTTTGTTCAAGAAGCTGTCCTCTGAATTAGTTTTCTAGATTGGTCATATTTCCCTTTTCGTGCTTGCTGCTAGGAAGCTCAAAGCAAAATGTATGCCCTCTCTCTCTAATGAGTATATAGGACTTCCTGACCACACTTCTAGGTCTTTCCATTCCTCTTGCCGTTATATCTCTATGCCCTATTTGAAATTGCATTCGTTTTGTTTTACTGTATCTTTAAAACTTCAACACTGTGGGCTTTAAACAAATGAAGCAGTGCGGTTTGCATGGCAGAGGCTGGTCAGCATGTTACAGCTGTACCGTCAGCCCTCTTAGTAGGCCAGCATGCTTTCTGCTTTTGCATTTAAGATCACATGCCCCATCCTCTCCACTTGAAAAAAAATTTTTTAATTGTTTTTGTTGTTATCCAAAAATATCATCTTAAATCAACCATTTCGTCTCCCCTCAGCTTCATTACCATCTCAGAAGTAGCAAAGGAGCCAACAAAAGCTCAGGTACAGAAAGTCGCTTCAGAGGATGATGGTGAGTGGTTAGACTTCCTAGAAGCTATCATTTAATGAGCACCTAATGTGTGTCTGGAGCTGGGCGAAACAGTTTTTTTGGTTTTTTTTTTCTTTTTTTCAAAATAGGGTCTTGCTCTGCCACCTAGGCTGGAGTGCAGTGGAGCGGTTATAGCTCAATGCAGCCTCAACGTCCCAGACCCAGGCAGTCCTCCCCCCTCAGCTGCCTGAGTAGCTGGGACCACCGATACACACCAGCACACCTGGCTAATTATTATTATTATTATTTTTTAGAGACAGTGTCTCAATTTGTTGCCCAGGCTGGTCTTGAACTCCTGGCCTCAGGTGATCTCCCCACCTTGGCCTCCCAAAGTGCTGGGACTATAGGCATGCGCCACCACACCTGGCTAATGTTTGTATTTTTTGTAGAGACAGGGTTCCACCATGTTGTGTAGGCTGATCTTGAACTCCTGGTCTCAAGTGATCCTCCTGCCTCACACTCCCAAAGTGGTGGGATTACAGGCGTGAGCCACTGCGCCATTCTTTTTATCTGCTCAGCTGCTGTGGTGAGGCAAGTATTATGATAAGTCCCCATTTACAGACACGGCCACTGAGGCCCTGAGAAACGAACTCGTTTGCCCAAGGTGACCTCATCTGTGTCGCCCTGAGCAGGACCACTTTACCCCTGCCCTCCACAGCATCACCCGTCCGCATCTGTCCTGTACCAATGCATTTCCTACTTTGAAGGCTGCCTTAGGTCAGGAGCTCAAGTGCTGGCTTCCAGAAGCCTCTGAGGGCTTGCTGAGCTGATGTGGCTGCTGGCTTCCCCTCCAGCGCGCCCTCTACTGGCTCCATCAGGCATCAGCATGACTCTCGGGAGACGCAGCGTCACTTTGTAGATAAACGACCGATTCCGGGGTCTTTGCCTGTGGACCAGGAGCTCCTGGAGGGCAGAGGCGGGGCAGCCTCAGCACCTGGCACCGGGGTGGAGGGGTTGGCATCTGGCAGTGCTGACTGCCCCTTTGGTTGGTTCGTTTGTTTGGGTTTTTTTGTTGTTACTGTTCCTTTTTTTAATTTTTTTTCTTTTTGTTTCTTTTACTTTTTTTTTGTTTGATTTCGTTTTTGTTTGACTCTGCCCCTTTGAATCTTAGGTTTCCGCCTTTTCTTCACGTCTGTCCCTGGAGGCCGTGAGCAGGAGGAGTCTCCCCAACCCCGCCAAAAGCGCCCGCCCTCCAGCTCCAGGTGAGAACTCACACCTCTCCTGACGTGCCCTCCCTCCTCCGCCTCTTCTGTCTTGGCGGGTTCCCCGGAATGGCCAAGCAGACGCCAGTCAGGACCAGGCCGAGGCAGGGGCCATCAGGAGCTGGAGAAACGTGCGCCGAGTGGGAGGGCAGAGCTCTCTTGGTGGCAGCTTCGGATGGTTACTGCTTTTGAGCACCTGTCTTGGGCCAGACACCTCACTTGATCATAGTTGCCTCCTGGGACAGCCCTGGGAGGCCTGGACTCTGTTAAGATCCCCTTTTGTAGATGGTACTGAGAGTCAGAGAGGTTAAATCACTCAGGAGGTCACAGGGCTGCTCGGCCCAAAAGCCAGTGTTGGAAGCCGGTTTGGCCCCACTTCCAAGCCTGAACCCGCTACCTGCCTGCCTGTGCGGCCGCTTTCTGGTGACCTGGACTGAGGGAGGACAGTGAGGCAGCCCTGACTGCAGCTAACCCAGGGCGCCCTCTCCTTGCAGCAGTGAGGACAGCGGCGAGGAGTGGCGGCGGTGCCGGGAGGCAGCTGTGTCGGCGTCGGACATCCTGCAGGCGTCCGCCATCCACGGCGCTGGCACGGGGGAGAAGGAGGCAAAGGAGAAAAGGAAGTCCAAAAAGAAAGCCAAGAAGGTGGCGGTAGTCGCCACCGCCGCCCCCAGCGCCGCCACAGTCCAGAAGCAGAAGTCAGGTGAGCTCACCAGGGACCAGGTGTCCCTTGGAACCAAAAAGAAGAAAAAGAAGAAAAAGGCAAAGAAGGCCAGTGAGGCCTCTCCATTCCCACCAGCAAAGAGTGCCACGGCGGTGTCTGCAGACTGACCTAGCTGTGGGCACAGGGCTCGGCTCCAACGGCAGGGTGCCTGGGGACAAGGCATTTCCAAGCCCCACCTCCCTCCCCAAGTTCAAGGACTGGGCTGGCAAGTCTAGACTGCCCATAAGACCCTGATGGTGATGAGGGCTTGCCCAAGAGTCAAAAAAGTGGCTGCGGGTGAGAAACCCAAGCACGGCCTGCCCGTCTGTGCTCCCATGGGGGGCTGGGGGCCTGTGGTTCCAGAACATTGCATGGCCTCAGGAAAAGGAGCCTTCCGGTTATTTGAGACTAGTGGCCAAGTGGTAAAACCTCTATCTCCCTAGAACTGTCCGAGGTGGGCAGGGGAAGGGAGACCTCCTTCCCCACCACCTCCTTAGCCTGGCGTGAGAAACCATTTCTAGAAAATGAGAGAAGGGATCCCAAGATGCCAAGGTCCAGAGAAACTTCTGTTCTTCTCCCCTTAGTCCACATAGACTTCACAGAAGCGTCTGAGAACAGAAAGATTTTTTTCACCCCTGGCTTTCTAGGATTTCCTTTGTCTGCATTTGTGAATATACCAAACATGATGGTGTCTCTGAGCCGACCAGATTATGGAAACTCAATTGTCAGGGGACCCAAACAAAACTGAGAGTGAGCTGGGTATTGCCTCTGTCAGTGCTGAACCTTAAGACACTTTGAATAAACATCTTCCTCCTCTCTCCACCCGACCCAAGACTTCAGGAAGTGTCACAGCGCTCGTGGACTAGGTTTCCTGTGACAGAGGCATTCTGCAAGCGGTAGAAGCTCACTGCCAAGCACAGTGGCTCCCGCCTGAATGCCCAGCACTTTGGGAGGCCAAGGAGGGTGGATCAGTTGAGGCCAGGAGTTTGAGACCAGTCTGGCCAACATGACGAGACCCCATCTCTACTAAAAATACAAAAATTAGCTGGGCGTGGTGGCACACACCTGTAATCCCAGCTACTTGGGAGGCTGAGGCAGGAGAATCGTTTGAACCCAGGAGGTGGAGGTTGCAGTGAGCCGAGATTGCACCACCGCACTCCAGCCTAGGCAACAAAGTGAGACGAGACCCTGTCTTAAAAAAACAAAAAACAAAAACAAAAACAAAAAAACAAGAAGTAGAAGCTGACAGCCAGACACTGTTGCTCACACCTGTAATCCCAGCACTTTGGGAGGCGGAAGCAGGGGGATCACTTGAGGCCAGGAGTTCCAGACCAGCCTGGATAACATGGTGAAACCCTGTCTCTGTTTAAAAAAATACAAAAATTTGTCAGGCATGGTGATGTGCGCCTGCGGTCCCAGCTGCTTGTGAGGCTGAGGTGGGGGGATCATTGAGGCCAGGCGGTCGAGGCTGCGGTGAGCCGGGAACGCCTCTGCAGTCCAGCCTGGGTGCCGTGACACCCTGTCTCCAAAACAAAATTTTTTTAAAAAGTGGAAACTCCAAGTTAGGTAAAATCTGGCTTCATCATCAGAGTCTCAGCAGAGCCAGAAAAGCAGAGGGGTGTGAGAGTGGGTGCTGACGCCCGCCTCGGCTTTGCAGGCCCCTGGCCTGCCTCCACCTCCCTCTACCTGCCCAAACTCCCCCTGAATGATTTGTGGACAAGCAAGGCGTTTCCACCGCATTTCTCCTTGACTTTACTAAAAGTTAAATAAATGTGCCGCTCGCCCCAGCTGGCTACAAGCTGCCGGGGTGCCGGGTCGCCCAGGCCTTCTCCTGAATCCCAGGGTGACGGTGGCGCTCCGAGGACCAGGTTCTCAGCAGCAGGCGCAGAGACACAGGGCCACGCTTGTCTGGCCTTCACAGGCTCCTGTGTCCCTCCTGGTGGTGCTCAGGACCTCAGACTCCTCTGGTGGCTGCGAAGTGCCCTCAGCCAGCCAGGGCCCCAGGCTCCTGAGCTTAGTCCTGTCCACACTGGCAGCTCCTCTGCTCTGGGGTCACCTCTTTCCTCTCCTGGGCGCCTCAGCCTGGCCAGCTGCTTGGGCCTTGCTGCCTTCTGAGCTCAGCAGCTTCTCCCCAAACAAGGGCAGGGTCTGCAGGACCCTCGAGACACAGGAGCTGCCCCACAGGACCTGGACTCGGCTCGGGTCGCGAGGCTCCCACAGGAGGAAGGACGACTTCCCAGCTCTGAAGCGGCCTTCCCCATAGAGGCAGGAGGCCGGGCTGGCCTCGGGGGTGTAATGCTCTTGGGAACTGATATCCAGGAAAGCTGGAGGCCCTGGGGCCCAGGAGAGGGAATCGCTGGGGACCAGGGAAGCTGGGAGACCCTGCCTACCTTCCCTGTTAGCTTCAGCCCCCCTGGACGTGGACATTGGAGCCCCAGGCCCTGGCACAGAGTAGCCACCCAGGAAATGCCTATGTGAGTAGACGACAGGGTCAGTACAAAGGGCATGTGCGTCCCTAGCTGGAAGGAGTGGGGGCGGGATGGAGTGGCCCTGTGGGTGCATAGGTGGCAGAACAAGGCCACACTGACCCAGGGCTGCTCAGAGCTCAGCACGTCACAGCTACACAGGCCTGTGTCCTGAGAAGTGTGGCTGCCAGAGTGGTGTAGGGGTCCCAGGGCTCACCACAGGCCCAGGCTGGGGGTGCCCACGTCACAGGCTGCCCGCTTCGTATCCCAAGCAGCAGGGACAGTCCTTCCATCTGCCAGGAGCAGGCTCTGCTCATGCTCTCCATGGCCCCCTTGTGTGCGACCGGAGCAGCCCTCTGCAGGTTGGGGCGACTCAGAGCCCTCCCTTTCTGATGCGTCACAGCAAAGCCCGGAGCGAGGCACAGCTTTCCAGGAAGGGCAGCAGGAGCCCGGCAGGCTCAGGTCCTCCAGGCAGGGCTGGCTGCTGCCCTCATTGCCCCCCAGGCAGGCAGTACAGGCTCCAGGGCCCAGGTGCCGTGGTTACTGGGAGGAAGAGGCCATCTGCGTGGAGATGAAGGTCTCGATGACGCTGTGGTTGGACGGTAGCAAGTGGCTGTGGCCATTGCTGGAGTCTGAGCTCTGGTACAGCACCAGGCTGCTGGAGGACACTGTGGAGGCAAACGAGGCTGCTGGCCGCGCACAGACACCCGGACCCACCCCGCCTGCCCCAGGGATACTCGGGACGGGGAGGCAGGGCCACACCTCCTGGATCACAGCAGATAACAGGAACCCCAAAGCCAAACCTCTACCCTCAGTTCTTAACAAGGGGAGCCTCCCAGCCAGGCTCAGGGGCCGCCCAGGGAGTGGCCTCAGTACATCTTAGTGGGAACACTGGAGAAGCCCTGGTGAGATGCTGGGGCAGGCAGCTGTAAACATGTTGGCTTGGTGAGTCTGAGTCAAATGCTAATCTAAGTGCTGTTGTGAATGCAGGTGCTTTGTAGATGTGGTTAACGCCACAATCGGTTGGCTTTGCGTAAAGGAGTTTACCCTGAAAATATGGGTGGGCCTCTTCCATCAACAGAAGGCCATAAGAGCAAAAACCGATTTCCAGAGAAGGAAGAATTCTGCCTCAAGGCTGCAGAACTCTCTCTCGAGGGAGTTCCTAGCAACAGATTTCAGGCTAGGCAGTTCCCGCAGTCTCGAGCCAAGTCCTTCAAGTCAATCTATTGGTTCTGTTTCTGGAGAACCCTGACTGATGGAAATGGTTAAGAGAATGGGCTTTGAGTTTGGACCTGGGTTCGAGTTCTGGCCCTGCTGCCTGGTAGCTGTGGGAGACGAGGCAAGTCTCTCCCCTCCTTAAGTGTCCACGTTCTCATCTGTAAAATGGGGGTGATTGTGCACACGCCTCCCGAGGTGAAGCATGGAGCCAGGACACAGAATGCCTTCAGTGGCTGTCATGACGGCTGCCAGGGCTGGGGCCAGGAACCTTAGAGAAAGGGGCAACTTGCATAAAGGCAGGTGCAGAGCCAGCCACCTGACTCCAAATGCCCACTCCTGACAATGACATCATAGATTACAAACTCCAGTGACCCTCTGCCAGGGGTCATTGGAGCAGATGTGAGTGGATGCAGTGGGGTGTGGTGAGCTGTTATGTGGGAATATGAATTTTTCCAGTTTTCCAAGATGCTGGAAATCCGGATTTCTATGTGAAAATTCCTGATTTTGAAATGTTGGCAACAAAATTCAAAGAATGTTCAGCCCTGAGCCAAGCCAAACCAAACGCGTGAAAGAGTCGCCTCTGGCTCGCAGACCTGGTCCTTATCATCATCCGCCGCTGCCTCTAACAATCACTTCATCTTTTTCCTCAACCTAGTCCCTGAGATGTGCCTGTAAGGTGGGCCCATCTTCCTGGGATCGCCTTGCCTTTTGGGCTTCATGGGCTCACAGGCCGTGTCTGGGAGGCGGGAACCCCACCCCACCCCCCATGCCTGCCGGGGCTTCCTCACGGCAGCCCTAGGCCTGCTGCATGCACTGCCCCACAGCGACGGGGACAGCAACGGGGACAACAACGAAAGGGGCGGGACCAACACGGAAGGGGCGGAGCCAGTAAGGGATGGGGCGGGGCCAGGGCCTCTCACTCGTGGGGCTGGCGCTGAGCCGGTGGGCGGGCTGCAGGTGCTGAATGCCAGCAGGGTCCTGGCTGGGGACGTGGAGGGTGGTGGCCTGAGAGGCTGGCGTGTGAAGCCCGGACTCACTGGAGGCCTCGGTGTCTGAGGTGAAGACCTGGGGGAGCAGAGCAGACTCCTGAGCCCCGGGAGTGTGGCGGTGAGGGGTCTGGCTCGGGCGAGGGAGAGCGGCAGACCTAGGCCTTACCTGCTTGGTGGGCGTGAGGCTGGCCAGGGCGCTCAGGTTGGTGGTGTCAGTGATGAGCATGGTCTGCGGGAGCAGGCCCGTGTGCGTGTACTGGGCCACCTCGGGCTTGTGGCTGTAGAGGGCTGGCCGCAGGAGAGAGAGGGACAGACATGGCAGACGAGCCTGACAGCCCCGACAGCCCCCGACCCAGGCCTCAAGACTAGGGAAAGAGGGTCGTGGGGCCTTGCTGAACGGCCAGACTGGGCAGTGGTTGGAGATCCAGGGCTGATTCTCAAAACTGGGGGCTCCAGATAGAGGGACAGACCCTCTCCCCATTACAGGGGCCTCCTCGGCTAGGATTGATGCGGGGGAGCCTGGAGGAGGCTAGGAACCAACTCCAGCTCCTCTTGTCACCTGGAGACAGCAGGTATGAAAGGGAACGGGAGGTGTGGGTTTAGGTGCTATGTACTAAGCACAGGTGTTACCATACTAAATACGGGTGCTATGTACTAAGCACAGGTGCCACTAAACACAGGTGCTATCTACTAGGCGCAGGTGCTACTGTACTAAACACAAGTGCTATATACTAAGTGCTGATGCTGGTGTAGTTTAGAAGAAAGGCAGGTGGCCCCTGTCAAAGAACAAGGCAGAGGACAGCAGTACCTCCATCTCCAGGCCACCTCTCCAAATATAACCCCATGTCTTGCCTACAGCACCCCCACCCACCCCACAGAAGACACATAGACCCCACAAGAGGCACACAGACACTAGCAAAACACACATAAACCACATATTCTCACAGTGACTCAGATAAAAACATAATGCATTTAAATACATACACTCTCAACCATGAACACACAAAGAAATATACAGGTCCAAAACCTCTTAACCCAGTCCCAAATTCCAAAAAGGTTTTGAAACCAAAAGATGTCCTTAAGATTGGCACTAGAGCTCATTTGGTGGCAAACCCAACCTGAACTTGACATGAGGTTATGTGTGTGTTGAACCTGCTTTATGGAAATCCTGCCTTTGGCTGCAGAAATAGCAGTGCTTTGATCACAGGGTCTGTCCCAAACCCTGCTGGGACTGTTACATGATAGCTGGCATATCCACCAAATGACTTTTTTTTTTTGAGATGGAGTCTCGCCCTATACTCCCAGGCTGGAGTGGAGACGGGGTTTTACCATCTTGGCCAGGCTGGTCTTGAACTCCTTACCTCAGGTGATCTGCCCTCCTCGGATGGGATTATAGGTGTGAGGCTTCGTGAGCCTTTTTTTTTTTTTGACAGAGTCTTGCTGTGTTGCCCAGGCTCTGATCCGCCCTCCAAAGTGTTAGGATTACAGGTGTGAGCCTTCATGACCCTTTTTCTTTTTTTTTTTGGAGACAGAGTCTTGCTCTGTCACCCAGGCTGGAGTGCAGTGGGGCAATCTCGGTTGACTGCAGCCTCCGCCTCCTGGGTTCAGGTGATTCTCCTGCCTCAGCCTCCCGAGTAGCTGGGACTACAGGCACGTGCCTCCACACCTGATTAATTTTTGTACTTTTAGTAGAGATGGGAATTCACTATGTTGGCCAGGCTGGTCTCAAACTCCTGATCTCAAGTGATCCACCAGCTTTGGCCTCCCAAGGTGCTGGGATTACAGGTGTGAGTTACCACACCTGGCCCCACATTACCATTCTAAAATCCAAATAGTAGATTCTGAAATCGATATGGCCCTAACAGTTTCAGAGAAACACGGGCATGCACCCTCAAATGCATGCATAGCTGATAAACACCCAGACACGCATTAGGGATCTGCCCACACAGTCATGTACACACACACAGATACACGCATGAACATGGGAACACACTGGCCTGCAGGCACCCTCAGTCACAGAAACACACTTGTCCCAGAGACAAACTCGGACCACAGCCCCTGCCAGGCACCCCCTTCCCCTGCATCCATTGACAGCCAACCTCTGTCATTTCCCTCTGTGTGGGGTTCAGGGGGCTCACCGTGGGGGTTCTGCAGCTGGGCCATGGTGGCCATGAAGGGGCTCTGGGTCACGTGGCTCTGCACGGGTGGCATGAGCGGTTGCTGGTAGGAGGCGTGCAGTGGTTGGGAGAACTGGACAGGCTGCAGGGTGGTCAGGCTGCTGCCCATGCTGTTGATGACTGGCACACTCTGTGCCTGAGTGGAGGCCAGGCCTGGAGTGGAAGCGGTGGGAATCAGCTTGGACCCCCAATTATATCCCACCCACCCCCAGGCCTCCTAGGGGCACCACCTCTCCCTCCCAGAACCCATGGGTTGAAGGAGGGGGCAGGGTGGTCAGGAAACAGCCCTCCACTGGGACCTGCCACTAATTTAAGTGGCCCTGGCAAGTCATTCCCCCTGTCTGAGCCTTTAGCTCCTTATCTAGGCTAGTGCAAGAAGCAGTCAGTGACTTGTTCAAAAATCATCAAACTGAGGTTCCACAGGAGTGCCAAGGCCCTGGGGTTAGCTCTCTGCTCCCCTCTCTCATCAGGGCCCTATCTATCTATTCTGGGCTTCTGCATAATTGTACCTGCAATTAAAGGCTTTCTGGGCTTAATTTTTCTTCAAAAAACAAAAACTTAGAAAACAAAGCCTCTAGCCTGCAGAGGATTTGTGATCATGAGGAAAAAATAATGCTAAAAGATATTTTTAAAAAAAAATCAGTCCCCTTACCCTGCTGTCATTTGCATAGACCCTTCACCTTCTGAGGAACCACAGAATGGATGTATTAGGCCTTCTGCCTGCCTCCCCACTTGAGTTGCTGAGATTTTGGTCTATTTGGTTCAATCAGGTATCACTGATGTAGCACAGTGCCTGGTCCAGAGTAGGCACTGGATAAGTACATGTCGAATGAATGAATGAATGAATGAGTGAGTGAGTCCCACTGGCTCTTCCAGCTCCTGGATCCTGAGGTTGCCCCATGAGCCTCCCACCCAGGTACCCACCCATCCCCACCAGCTTACCAATGACCAGGGTGGAGGCACCTGTGTTGGTGAACGTGGGACCCAGGGAGGTGGGCTCACCAGGCCCAATGGTCATGACCCCAGGAAGTGAGGCCATGATGAGGTTCTGGGGCTGCTGGTTGAGGCCTGGGGATGTCTGCTCCAAGCTGTGCAGTGCTGTCAGGGTGCTGACAGGGGGGAGTGGGCCCCCAGTTGCCGAGACCTACGAGAGGAAGCTGACCTAAGTTGGGGGCGGCGTCCCATCCCCACAGGGCCTCCCTTGGGACTGCTCGGGAATCTCCCTGCCAAGGAAAGATGAGGTTGGATTTTTCCTACAGTCAGGGACACTCACCAGTTTGGCTTCCGTGCTCAGGAGGCTGTGGCTGGGCTCCAGGCCTGTGGGGGACACTTGGTGCAGGGGTGTAGACACTGTTACTAAGGGACCGCCGCTGCTTGAGGGCACTTCTGCAGTTTCACTGGTTGCAGGCTGTCCATAGCGAACACCTGGAGGGGAAGTGATGTCCAGCCCCCGCACCCACTTCCCAGCCCTCCCCTGCCCCCAGCCCGCCTCATTCTAATGGCATCTGTGTGCTTAGGCCAGCTGCCTGTCTTTATGCAGCCAGCAAACTCTGCCTGTGCCTCTCCCTTGTGCCAAACCCTGGGTCAGCTGCTCCCAGTTCCTTGAAGGCTGGGACTGCATTTGTTAGCTCCATTCTCCCCACTGCCTAGTGCTATGCCTCTACATGCGGTAGGTGCTCAGTAAAAGACAGCTGAACTTAAGGTAACTGAATTTAGTTGAATTGAAATGAATGAATTGAAGTAACCCAAATCAAGTTAGGCTGAACTGAGTGGAATCATAAGAAGTAGAGTGGATGGTGTGGAGTACAATAGATGGAGTTGAGTGGAATGAGTGGAATCAAGCGGAATGGGTCCACTGGAGTGGTAAAGGGGGAGAGGATGGGTGGTGAGGAATAGAGTGAGGTGGAATGGTGTAGGGTAGACTGGATGGAATGGTGAGGAATAGCGTGGAGTGGAGTGGAATGAATGGAGTGGCTAGAGTGGAGGGGATGGAATAGAGTGGAATGGATGGAGTATGTGAATAGAGTGGAGGGGATGGTGTGGAGTGGAATGGATGGAGTATGTGAATAGAGTGGAGGGGATGGTGTGGAGTGGAGGGGATGGAGTAGAGAGGAATGGATGGAGTATGTGAATAGAGTGGAATGGATGGAGTATGTGAATAGAGTGGAGGGGATGGTGTGGAGTGGAGTGGATGGAATTTGTGAATAGAGTGGAGGGGATGGTGTGGAGTGGAATGGATGGAATATGTGAATAGAGTGGAAGGGATGGTGTGGAGTGGAATGGACGGAGTATGTGAATAGAGTGGAGGGGATGGTGTGGAGTGGAGTGGGTGGTGGAGGGGATGGAATGCGTGGAGTGCAGTGGATGGAATGGGTGAAGTGGAGTGGATGGAGTAGAGTTGAATGAAGTGATGGAGTCGATGGAGTTACGCTAAATGGAGTGCATGGAGTAAGTGGATGGAATAGAGTATGGAGTGAATAGAGTAGAGTTGAATGTAGTAGATGGAGTGGAGTGGATGGAATGGAGTTGAATGTAGTGGATGAAGTGGATAGAGTTGACTGGACAGAGTGGAGTGTGGAGTGGATGGAGTGGTGCTGGATGGAGAGGTGCTGAATGGAGTAGATGGAGTGAAGTTGAATGGAATGGATGAAGTGGAGTTGATGGAGCAGAAGGAATGGAGTGGAGTGAATAGAATGGGGTTAATTGTAGTGGATGGAATGAAGTTGGATGGAATTGTTGAAGTGGAGTTGATGGAGTTGATGGAATGAAGTTGGATGGAGTATGTGAATAGAGTCGTGGGGAATGGTATAGATGGAATGGAGTGGAAGTGAATGGAGTGAATGGAGTGGCGTGAATGGAATGGGGTTAATTGTAGTGGGTGGAGTGGAGTGGGATGGAGTGAAGAGAGTGGAAAGAAGTGGATTGAATGGAATGGAGATAGAGTGGAAGGGATGAAGGGACAGAGTGAACTAGAGTGATAAGGAGTGACGGGAATGGAATGGAATGGAACCCAACAGAAGCGCTGAGGTTTATGTGAGTGCTGTCACTGGGACAATCCTCCCCAACCTTCCCACCTACCCACATGTCCCCTGTTCCCACATAGCACTCACCGTGGACCTTACTGGGGGAGAGGGCAGGTGGGGGCAGGCCAGGGGAGCTATGAGCAGGCAGCGCAGATCCGGGGCCTGGCCCTGGTGGGGGCCCGCTATATGTGTCCATGGCCAGCTTGTGCCGGAAGGCTTCTTCTTTGCGCCGGTTGGCAAACCAGTTGTAGACACGCACCTCTGTGACAAGGTTGGAGCCCAGCCCCTGTGCCTGTGATGGGGACACTCCCCTCTGGATGCATTCTGCCCTGCAGAAATAGCCACCCTTGAGCCTCCATGCCAGGCTCAGAGGAACCCTCTCCTGGGCATGAGGGCAAAGGTTCTGAGAAGCTGAGCCCTGCCTGCAGGTTTGAGCCTGGCACATCTGGGCTCCAATGCGAGTTCTGCTGTGTGACCTTGGGCAAGTGACAGCCTCTCTGACCTGCCTCTTCATTCATAAAGTCCGCAAAACAGCTATAGGATTGGCCAGGCTTGGTGGCTCATGCCTGTAATCCCAGCACTTTGGGAGGCCGAGGCAAGTGGATCACCTGAGGTCAGGAGTTTGAGACCAGCCTGGCCAACATGGCAAAATCCTGTCTCTATTAAAAATACAAAAATTAGCCAGGCATGGTGGTGGGCGCCCGTAATCCCAGCTGCTTGGGAGGCTCAGGAAGGAGAACTATTTGAACCTGGGAAGTGGAGGTTGCAGTGAGCCAAGGTCGCCCCATTGCACTCTAGCCTGGGAGACAAGAGTGAAACTCCATCTCAAAACAAAAAACAAAACAAAACAAAACACCAGCCATAGGATTGTAGAGGGAATAAAATTAGGTGAGTGTCCATGGAAGGGGTAGCTTGGTGTACAGGGTGCCAGTGGCTGCTAGGAATGGAGTTAGCTTCAAGTATTCTCCGTTCTCTGGACCAGGCTAAGCCAGCTCAGGAGTTCTCAGCGACTGGACAGCCTCTTCCAGGGCCTGGAGTCCCTTCCCCTTCCCTGGCCTGGCCTCAGCCCAGATGAAGCCCGCGCTGTTTCCCGCCCGCTGTGGTACCTATTGCACTCCTCCACCAGCGTCTCTCGCTCCTCCTTGCTGGGGTTCTTCTGCCTCTCATAGGCCTGGAACAGGATCTGCTGCGACGCTGGGCCCCACTTGAAACGGTTCCTCCGCCCCTTCTTGGTTGGTAGCTCATCACCTGTGGGCTCTTCAATCAGCCCTCCCTGCCCTGCATGGGTGAACTCTGTAGGCACAGAAAGCCAGGAATGGGGTACTGGCCACTCTCACCTTCCTATCCAGTTCCCCTGCCCACGCCCTTGATTCTTTCTCGTTGCCAGGGTGCTGAACCAGAGGAGCTGACAGCTAGAACTTAGAAATCATCTAATCCAGCGATGACAGACACACAGCACATATGCCATCACCCTCTTAACCCGTGTCCAAGGCAGACATCACTAATCAATCCCTGAATGCTTTCCTACCAACCCAAGATATAATCTCACAATCCGTCTCAATACAAGACTGCAGGTAAGCATTAGCATTTGTTCTGATTTGACACTTTTACTATCCCCATTTTACAGACGAGGAAGCTGAGGCTCAGAGTGCTGGCAGCGGGAGATTGCAGTGTGGTGAGATTGTGCTACTGCACTTCAGCCTGGGCAACAGAGCGAGACTGTCTCAAAAAAAAAAGTTCCTCTTTTTTTTTTTTTGAGACGGAGTTTCACTCTTGTTACCCAGGCTGGAGTGCAATGGCACGATCTCGGCTCACCGCAACCTCCGCCTCCCGGGTTCAGGCAATTCTCCTGCCCCAGCCTCCTGAGTCGCTGGGATTACAGGCACACGCCACCATGCCCAGCTAATTTTTTTTGTATTTTTAGTAGAGACGGGGTTTCACCATGTTGACCAGGATGGTCTCGATCTCTTGACCTCGTGATCCACCCGCCTCGGCCTCCCACAGTGCTGGGATTACAGGCTTGAGCCACCGCGCCCGGCAAAAAAGTTCCTCTTATAGCAGGCACAGTGGTGCGTGCCTGCCATCCCAGCTACTCAAGAGGCTGAGGCAGGAGTATCACTTGAGCCCAGAAGTTCAAAACCAGCCTGGGCAACATGGCAAGACCTCATCTCAAAAAACAAATAAATAAAAGTTTACATTATGAAGTATAAAAAGAGTCATTCAACTGAAAATAGCTGAAAAGAGGAGCTCTTTTCCTTCTGAGGTTGCTGAGCTGGTGGGATGGCAGCCCAGAGCTTCCAGAACCCATCTTTGCCTGTATGAGGAGAGACCGTCTGAGATTGAAACCAACATAAAAGAAAACAGAGTCAAGAAATGCTGTGTGAACCTCATTTGAGCCTCTTGATCTAGCCATGCCTGAAGCAGCCCTGGACTCCTCACATGCATGAGTCCATACGTTCCCTTTTCTGTTTAAATCAGTTTGAATGGGATTCTATCCCTTGTTACTGAAAGAGTTCTAATACTTCAGTCATAAATTGACTCTGCATCTCAAATTCTCTAATTCCTCCTGAAAAGTTAAAAATCCCCCAGGGGAAGCTACTCAGGCCACAGTTTGCATCTGTGTTCTTGGCTCTAGGCTGAAGTCCTTGATGACGTTTCTGTTTTTAACACATTTTATTGAATACTATAAAATTTCTTCTAGTGATGGTTTTAGGAGAAGACTCTATTTTCCTCAGAAACTAAATCTAGATTTACTGTATTGTTTCTTATCACACAAATTAAAATAGTATTAAAATGTACTGTTTTTCCAAGTGTGTATTACAGCCCAGTAGATTGTGAACACCCCTCATAATTGGGATAAGGGGTAGCTATAGAGTAAGGATTAGAGCTGTCTATTACATACATTCTTTTGTATTTATTTATTTATTTTTGAGACAGAGTCTCCCTCTGTCACCCAGGCTGGAATGCAGTGGCGTGATCCTGGCTCATTGCAACCTCTGCTTCCCAGGTTCAAGTGATTCTCATGTCTCAGCCTCCTGAGTAGCTGAGATTACAGGTGAGCACCACCACACCCAGCTAATTTTTGTATTTTTAGTTAAGACGGGGTTTCATCATGTTCGCCAGGCTGATCTCGAACTCCTGGCCTCAAGTGATCTGCCCACCTTGGCCTCCCAGAGTGCTGAGATTACAGGCATCATCCATCACACCCGGCCTGCATACATTTTTTTTTTTTTAACAGTGATTTTTACTGTTGGTGGACGTGTAAATTGATATAACTTCTTTGGAAGGAACTATGCCAGTATGTACCAAAGATTTTAAAGCATCACTCTGTGTTCCAGCATTCCACTTCTAGCAATTCACCCTACAGACACAGTCACATGCGAACATGCACTTACATAAATAAGGATATTTTTTGCTGCAGTTGGTTGTAGTCACAGATTGCAAAAACCCTAAAAGTCCTTCAGTAGGTGGCCAGTTAAATAACAGCCAGCAGCCCTTATAAAGAATGAGATCAATCAGTCCCTCAGTGCCAATTTGAAAAGATGTACAAGATTTAAGGGCCGGGCGCGGTGGCTCAAGCCTGTAATCCCAGCACTTTGGGAGGCCGAGGCGGGTGGATCACGAGGTCAAGAGATCGAGACCATCCTGGTCAACACGGTGAAACCCCGTCTCTACTAAAAATACAAAACATTAGCTGGGCATGGTGGCGCGTGCCTGTAATCCCAGCTACTCAGGAGGCTGAGGCAGGAGAATTGCCTGAACCCAGGAGGCGGAGGTTGCGGTGAGCCGAGATCACGCCATTGCGCTCCGGCCTGGGTAACAAGAGTGAAACTCCGTCTCAAAAAAAAAAAAGAAAAAAAAAAGAGGATGTACAAGATTTATTTCCAAGAGACAAAACAGAAGGTGCAAATAGTGTGTCTAGTATGCTCCCATTAATCAGAAAAAGAGCAAGAAAATAACATAGCTATTGCTACTGTATGCAGAAAATACCTCTGGAAGGATATACAACAGTCTGGGAATTCCAGCGACTGCTTTAGGGGAAAGGCATCAATTTTTTTCTTGTAAATTCTGTTTATCTTAGTTTTTGTAACCAAATGTGTATTGCCTTTCTTTCTCTCATTCTTTCTTTCTTTCCTTTACTTTCCCTCCCTCCCTCCCTCTCTCCTTTCTTTCCTTTCCTTCCTTCCTTCCTTTCCTTCCTTCCTATCTTCCCTTTCTTCCCTTTCTTTCCTTTTTAGAGGAGGAACCTTGCCATGTTGCCCAGGTTGGACTCGAACCCATGGGCTCAAGCAATCCTCCCACCTCAGCCTCCCAAGTAGCTGAGATTGTAGCTCACCACTATGCCTGGCTATTTCATTTTTTAAAAAACCTGGATAATTAATAAAAGAAGTGTCAAAAAAAATTTACACATAGATGGAGGTTGAAAGGTGACAGGGCACTTGGGATTTGGTGGGGTATGAGGCCTGGGTAAGAAAACTACCATTCCCTGAGTATTGGGCTCCCAGCTCTTCCTGAGTTTGCAGTGGAGGATTTCCTGAGCATAGACCTCACCTCTGAGCCTTTGCTGATGCTGTTCCTTCTGCCTGAAACACCCTTCCCTGCATCTCCTTGAGTCAAAATTCAACTCCTTTTTTAAGACCTAGTCTAAAGGTCATATTTACAACGTGAGCCTTCCTGATACCTCTGCTCCCTGAGGAAGAACAGATTACTCCCCCGTCAACAGTCAGCTCAGCACCCTGAAATGCTTTGTGCAATACTCTCACCGGATCAGGCACCCCAAAAAATGCTTAATAACTAGTAGCCATTATTGTTGTTGCTGCTGCTGTTGTCCCATTCTAATACGTGTCTCACCGGATCATAACGATCTTTTCTCCCCCTCTCCCACTTAAATAACCATGGGCTCTTAGATGGCAGGGACCCAGGCCGGGCGCAGTGGCCCACACCTGTAATCCCAGCACTTCAGGAGGCCAAGACCGGTGGATCACCTGTTGTCAGGAGTTCGAGACCAGCCTGGCCAACATGGTGAAACCCTGTCTCTAAAAATATAAAAAATTAGCCAGGCATGGTGGCACACGCCTGAAATCCCAGCTACTCTGGAGGCCGAGACAGGAGAATCTCTTGAACCTGGAAGACGGAGGTTGCAGTGAGTTGAGGTTGCACCATTGCACTCCAGCCTGGGCAGTAAGAGCAAAACGTCATCTAAAGAAAAGGAAAGAAAAGAAAAGAGAAGGAAGGAGGGAGAGAAGGAAGGAAGGAAGGAAGGGAGGGAGGGAGGGAGGGAGGGAGGGAGGGAGGAAAGAAAGGAAGAAAACAAAGCAGGGACCCAGTTCATCCATCTTTGGATGTTCAGGTCCAAGCCTACTCCTGTCCCACAGAGTGCCCGGTACAGAATAGGTGATAAACGCAGGTTGAATCCCACTGCCTTCCTTTCCATCTACCTGTCTGTATAATGGGGATGTTGAAGCTTCCAGCCCCCACCTAGGAGTTAGAGGAGAGCCCTGGGCCCTGCCGGGGAAGACGCGGGTTGGGGTCATTACTTACGCTGTGCCACCTCTCGCTGCTTGCGGACGTACCAGGTGTACAGGGCGGCCCGCTTCTGCGTCTTCATGGGAGTGCCCTTGTTGAGGTGTTGGGACAGGTGGGACTGGTTTAGGCCAGTGGTGTCGACCACCTCCCGCTGTGGGATGTTGTGCTGCTGCAGGTAGGACTTGACCATCTTCGCCACGCGCCATGGGTCCTCCCTGGAGGAGGGCAAGGACAGGGTCTGCTCAGCAGGGTGTCCCTCACCATAAGTGGGGCTGGGGTCCTGCGTGCTGAATCCTTGTCAGCCCTGAGGGTGGGGACTGTGCAAGAAAGCAGATATGGAGCCCAGGGGCCTACACCTGGACTCAGGGACAGGGAGGTATGGCCATTTATGCCAGGACACAGGGACACAGACACATGGTCATGAGGACAGAGACTTGTAGGTGCACACATATGACAAATGTAGACACAGGCCTATGGACACACAGACACTGGAACAGATAAAGGTTTAGAAACATGGATACACAGATGCATGGACACAGATGAAGATATGTGGATAGATGGATGGATGGCTGAATAGATGAATGGGTGGATGGATGGATGGGAGGATGGATGGATGGATGGGTGGGTGGATGGATGGGTGGGTGGATGGATGGATGGGAGGATGGATGGATGGATGGGTGGATGGATGGATGGATGGGTGGGTGGATAGATGGATGGGTGAGTGAATGGATGGATGGGTGGATGGATGGATGG